>NW_003299166.1:951866-1008021 GCF_000151145.1 Microsporum canis CBS 113480
TTGCAAGACTAGCGTAAGAAGTACAAGAAGTAGAGCAATATCTCACAAGCCATTCCTTATCCTTGACCTTCGTCTTCTGATATTGTCCTCTCCCTTCTCCAGTTCTTTTCTAAGGTAATTTCCACCTTTCCTAACCCTTTTCTTCTGTCTGTCCGTTGGCTAATCACGATGCAATCTCCATGGAGACTCAAAAAACTCCCTGGCCACGCGAGAGTCCACTCCGTCCTTTCGCAACTGACTTTCTCTTATCCACGGTTCAGCTAGATCTCTTTTCTGAGCTTTCTACTTGCTTAGTGGTAGTTCAGGGTGGCCCACCCAAATCCTCACCAAGAGGGCCACATAAATTGTGTCCAGTGTCAGCACTTTTGGTGACACCCCGATTTAATCCGTATATGTGGATATCCCATCTTTTATCGTTCGCCCACTTGTGGATCCTAATCGAGACGATGGCGAGCAAAACGGCTGATCCCCCAACTTGCATATACGATCGATCTGGTGGGTTTTCTTTCCCCTCCCTCTATTCATCTCCATCACCACCCACAACTCCTGCACTGCGACGTATTCGTCCTTCTGGGTGGGAGAAAAAGGGGTCATTTGGCTCAAGATTACCCTGCCCGATCCGGGAGGATGAGCTAGGAAAAACCGCCCGTTATCCACGGCCACACCGGCAATCTCCGTCGAGACGGGAGCACTAACGGCTCAGGAGCTATCGGGAACGCCAGTCCTTCACCATTTCGAAGCTTTCTCATCCTGCTCCGGGGCAAAACAGAACAGCGAATATCCCTGCTGGACAACCCAGGCGGGCGTAAGAAGATGCAACATCAGCAATACTTCAGGTTAGAAACCATCACACGTCACAATCGTGCCACAAGATGTCCTCTCATTCGAAGGCACGAGCTTTTTCCCGCTCCCCCCTTTCTTCTCCAGATTGATACTTGTGTTCTGGATCACCATGAAGCGGCCTTTGCTCTGGACAATGTTCATACCCCGATTAGCACTGTTCTTCAACAGACCCTCTCAGGGGTATCCCAACACCACATAGAGAGATGGTCAAAACGAGCTTTGAGACCTGCATGAACGGTGTGCAACAGGTTTACTCCGTAACTCTTAGCTCGGACTTTGTCCCAGTGTGACAACTGCCCGTTCCAGGCAGCCTCATCCCCTCTACTATGTATTGCTCTTCTCTCCCCGGAGACTTGTCTGTTCGACAGGTCACAACATAGTAGTACATATTATGTACCCTATCCGGTCACTAAAAAAGAACCTGTCAGCTCCAGAGGCTCGATGGAGGAAGAACGGCTCCATAGCTACTCCATATCCTCCCGATTAGTCGCTTTGCATCAGCATGAAGATATCCTTGATCCATCCCATCTTCGGCCCATCTTCCACCTGGCTTTAGCTCTGGCGGAACATAGAGTTTGAGATAAGGTAGGAGCGTTGATGAAACATAGAATATGTGGGACCTTTGGACTGCTTTCTTTTTTTAATGCCAGCTGCCAACCAGAGAAAGATGTTTTGTCTATGATGGCTTCGCTCCACCATATACGAGAGTAACATCAAGCGCAGTAGTCCAGAGCAGATTTTCCCAAAGAAGCTTGCTGCCGGTGTACTTTGTTCATATCAGCGCGTAGAGAGTCCTATCTTGGTCCATCAACCAGATGATCTGGTCTGCAAGCGCCGAGTAAACCTGCGAACTCGAGATGATATTCACATTTGTAACGACCTGCTCCTGTTTCCTCGATGCGAGAAATCACCTTAGCAACCGTTTTTTTTTTTTTTTTTTGTAAAGCTGTTGTGTTGACTGTCCCTGTGCGAACTAAGGATGCCAGCCAACCCTGGACATATAATAAAACGTGTATCTAGAATAAGCGACTTATTATCCGTCAAAATGGGTCCAATGTGCTCGCATTCGTTTAACCGAGAAGTGTAGAGAGACTAACTTGGTTGGGCTGAAGGGAAGACGTTCTTCCTCACTCTTGAGGCAGCCAAATTCTTTGAACCATAGCAACACGTTTGATATACGCCGTACAAGGCGCCTTCGGCAGGGCAGCCACTTATATAATTTCCCTTCTCGCCCATGTGCATGACCCTTGGGTGAGAATAATCTAGAAAAGCAAAAGAAATGTTTTTTCGGTGCAACGATGTTTGTCTTGAAACTGGCGGTAAGGCTTGTTGGTGTATAAATATATCAAAAGGAGTCGACCTTTCGGATACTTGCAGCTTTGTACGCCACAAAGCCCATCGCTGCGCGGGAATCATGGATGTTTGCTTTCGGCCTCTGATTATCGTCTACTGGGAAAGCCGGGCGGAAGCATGGGTGTCGGTGAAATTAGAAGGGATGAACTATAGTCAAGAGATGAAGATTGATGAGTGGAGGCTTCGGTTCGGATATCCAATATACCTCCCATCCGCCGCCTTTTTGACATATTACTTGCGAAAAAAGGTACAGATGTATGTCGGGATATTTCAGGCTATTTATTCTTGGAAATTAGGTTAATTAAAGCAGTGTTGATAGATCGTCTCAGTACAAATAAAATAAATAGAAAGGACAAGTGAAGATTAAAAAAGTAGAAGTATAGTTGGAGTAGCCATCCAACCAAGTTCACAACCATAGACCAGGCCATCCCCAGGGCAAACCTCGTTGTAGTTCTCCGTCCCTCCCCCACGCCATCTGAGTTGCAATGTTAGCATGGGAATGAGGCTTAAGGGCAAAGGGTGAAGGATACCAGGGCCTACCATGTAGGTGATCATCCGGATTCTTGAATTCTTTGAGTTCTCAATGACCCCCCCTTTAAGGCATCTTGGGAAGGCTGGCCTTTTCTGACGGTGGAGCACTTGGTTCCCCATCGCCATGTGGAGGTGGATAACCCGCAGTCAAGCGAGATGGAGAGACTGGCGACGAAGTATTTTGTGCCTGGGAATTAGGAGCTGCTCGCCCTCGCCCCCGACCACGTCCAGCATCCCTTCCTCGACGGGTGGATGTTCGACAGAATCGACATGGGCTGGTGAGGTAGACGGGATAGTAGCCTGTAGTCTCTGGGGGGCAGACGTAGCGGTTTTCGCAGCGATTAAGTGGGCCCCAGCTTCGGTGGCCACAGACGTGGATGTAAAAGGCCTTTTGACACATTGGTAGAAACGACAGGAAATTAAGTATAGACAAGACGTTTGAAAGGCGCTCTTTTCTTTCGGACTTGATCCGCCAGATGTTCAGGGTGTTTTGCGTGCTTTTTCTGAATGCCAATGTTAACCTGTATAGGGAGACGTGAACGATTGTGTATTATGAGGGAGTTCAAAGAGTAGCTGACCAGATATCGGTTGCATTTAAGAGTATGGGAAAAAAAAAGAGAGAAGGGGAGAACGGAAAGGAAGTCGATTGCCTTTTGGTATCTGTATTTAAGGCATAGTATGTCCCCTACCGGTGATAGTCAGATGGTATTCTTCACGGATGCCTAATGCATGGTCCCAGACTCCAACCTGCCCGGTGATCGGGAAGAGGCTGATAACGCTGGAACCCTAGACAAGACGTGAGATCCCTTCCTTTGCTGTCCGTATGAGTAGGTGGGCTCATTGTATTGGGAGTGAGGCGGGTCCATGATCCCCTCAACCGGACTGGACTGGATGGATTCAAAAGAAAGGGGTGTGGTAGTAAGGAAAACGAGAACAAGGATAGTAGCTCTCCGGCTTTCACGACATTGGCCAAGGCGAGGAAAACGCACCTGTTATCCGCCCGATTCTCACGAAGCTTCATTTCTACCCAGAAATATTTTCCCAAAATGGAAGCACAATCACTGTCAGGGCGGATCAGCGCATGTGACAATTGATAGTAGGCAGGTTAACTCTGCAACGAATATGTTATGCATTCGGAACGCGTTGCTGTTGCACCACCTCAGCTGTATGGCCGAAATTAAACCGCGTCTAACGTTGTCATTGTCCATTGAGGATGGGACTCGCTTCCGAGGGTATGTACATCATGTAGGAACGCCGAGTACACGAGTACACCGCAATTGTCCCTGCATAGAGGAAAAAGGGGAAAGAGAAGAAGCTTAACCGAACATGAGCGGCATTAGGCAGGAGGAGAGACCCATTGCTATATGTAAAGGGACCCCAATTTTGGGAATCCATCGATTACACGGATATGAATGTGATTGCCAAAAGACAGGCTATTTCTAGCATGTTTGTCAAGCAGTAACGAGCTATATCTCACGGAAAATAAGAGCTTCGAGGCATATGTGCCGCATAGCACAGCCTTGGAATCAATAGGGTGCACGAGAGAGACAAAAAATGGACTGTTGCACGACAATAATTCGCAGCATAGCTCCGTCAAGAAGCTATGGCAGTGAAACAACATCTCATGGTGACATCAACGGGAGATCACCATCAGGGCCATTAAAAGGGGAAAAGGATATTAAGGGATGTAACTTTACACTAGGTAATCGGCAGGCGATGACAACCACACAGCAAAGAGGGGAGAGGTATATATGTATCCTGCCGAGGGGATGCAAGACGTGGAAGCCTTGCTTCGCCGGGAAAGAAATCATGGGTATGTGCAGATTTCCTGTTCTATCCCGTCCGTGGATTGACTTGTCGGTGAGCATCACTTGACAAGGCATACATTGTTGCAGAGGACAGTTGGCAATACGGATATCTCCCTGAAAACTAATCATCGCCTATGGCTGTTCATTCTGCAGAGCCCCAAGTAGATTCTGGTTTAAGAGGATGCTATATTCCTTCGTGATAAGACCTGCCATCCATCCCAAGGCTGGGTTTTCCTCGGGCTTCGCTCTTCGCAACAACGATAGATGTATGGTCATCTTCGCGGCGTCCGCTGTCAGCGCCTCCAGCAACCTAATGCGGCCGTTAAACATATATTGCGGGGACCGTAGCTGTCTACTCCATAGTTATAGCCCGGATTTACGGAGTAAAAGCAGCCCGTAGGCAAGAAATAAGCAGTACAAAGAGCACAGCCCTCAGCAACAATGCAATTCTCGAGAGATATCTAAGCCGACGCGTTTGATGATCGCCACAGCGGCGCCTCCATATCGGACCTTCAGGGGGGAACCCAGACGAGTATTTCAAATTGTGTCGTGGAGATTAACCAGCTAAGCCATATATCGCCAGTATGACCCGGAGAAGATAAATCTCTGCTTGCTGCGCCAGCCAGGAGTAAAAAAAAGGGGGGAGGCCATGCGGTCGAGAAACACTGCGCGGCGAGCGGGCTGTGCAGGCTTAGCGCTGAAGAAAACTTCAACTTCTCCATGGAATGATCGAGTCTGCTCACGCTCTGGGCCGAAACGAGTGGCGCTTGCGTGTTCTGGCTGGCTGCGAATCTTTCCCTGCTGTCTGCTGTCCTCTTGAGATACTTAAACTGTTCGTTCGTTGCAAGTTTTTTGGATGTTTTTTTTCTTGTTTCTTACTTTTCGCATCAACAGTCACGGGATCAACCTTGGACCGACTTCACCAACTTCGGCTTCATCAGTATAAAAGATACCAAGTCGAGAAGACAAGTCAGAAGAAGGCAGAAAAGAAGGCAGAGAAGAGAAGAGAAGATACCAAGATGTCTGGCTCCAGCTCTCCAACTCGCTCGCTCTCTCGACGGGGCGCACCGCTCTCGATCGAGGTGCCGCCGCTCCAGCAGCCATCACCACCGTCAAACACCCTCCTCATAACTGATCTGAACGATCTCTCTCTCTTCCAGCCCATCTCACTCGAGAAAATCAAAGCTCACATCACGGCCACCGCGCCACTCAACTCATTCTCACCTCTCCCGTCCTTTCGCCGCATAGTCTGCTCGTTCCTGACCATTGACGATGCAATCAAAGTACGCCAGCTTCTAGACAGGGAGCCACTACAAGGAAAAGGCCGAGCAAGAGTCTACTTTGGCGAAAACACACCCATACAGACAGATGCCGCAGAGATTCGGCGCAGCAAGCTTCTTGAAGCTCCCCAGTCGCAGAAGATGTTCTTCATCAGCCCGCCACCCAGCCCTCCACACGGATGGATGATGCGCAACGAGGAGCCACCAAACAAGGAGGTTCACGCTTCTGATCTGGCCGAGGCCCTGGGCAGACTTGGTCGATTCTACAGTTCAGACAGCCATATCAACGAGTCTGGACGACGGCCGGAGACCCCTGTTTCTCCTACGGATGTGGCCATGGCTTTGGACGGGAAAGATGTTGCGCGTACGGGATCGGGGCAACGAAGCCGTAGCAGCACTCTGATTTATCACCCCGAGCATCATGGAAACAGCCCGCATCTCCCGGCTGTTATGGTCGAGGATACCACGCTTGACACTGATACGGACTCTGATATGGACTTGAGCCCGCTTGATATTCAACCAAGAAGGATACTTGCGCACACCGCTCGCCCTCCAGCGGAGCTCATGGAATGAATTGACTAGTGTGATTATCAAGATACCTTTTTTTTTTTTTCTTTGTATTTTTACGGGGTTTCTGGAGTTGTTTTATGCGGGATGTCGTTTTTTTGAGCGGTTTGGTTACATGTGCATTTTTTTATAAGGCATGAAGCATTAATTATTACTCGTGGCCTTTTTTTACTTGATTACTATTATCAATGAAAGTATCAGATACCCAATTCTCAGCCACTCTAGCTTTCAAATAGAGGTATAAAAAGTCATTAATTGTGATGTACATTATCTATCCGATATTAAATACTGCTCACCGCACCGCAGAACCTGATCTCAGCCCACCGCTACCAGACGGAAAGTTCCTTGCGCTCAACAGGGTCCCCTTGACACTCCGCACCTCTGACTTAAACGCTGAAATAGCCTCATCCTCACCAGTAGGCTTCTTCGTATCAGAATCCTCATACGAACCGTACAAAGACGAGCTCAGGTACGATGGAGTGCTATACGTGAGACTATCAAGATACGTATATAGCTCCGTCAACCTATCTCTGGCATAGCCCTGGGTACTATCACTATACTTCTCCGCCGTCACCACGCTAGACAAGTGCGAGGATATCGACCGTAAACGCGCAAGGTGGTTATCAATCGTCTTCTGCGCCGGCTCAGCCTGCACCTCCGTACCTACCGCCGTCTGTGATGAAGTAGGCGGCTCCAGGTCTATGGTCTGGGTAGCGATGTCTCGATGAAAAAGCTCCGTTGGATCCGAGGTGACTGACTCGTTATCGTCCTCGCTCTGGCCTTCTGTTGATGACGTCTGTTTCGGTCTCGGAGTTGATAGTGGTGGTATTCTGGATACACTGCCTTCTAGCTTCTCATTTAACATCTTGAGATTCCCTTGTACTGTTTCGGAGAACTCGTGCCGGGCACCGTTTAGTGACTCTAGCATCGGTTTGGCTAGGTATTCACTTGCACCATAGATGCTGGCTGCAAGCCCGGCAGTGCCATATAACGTATATAAGAAGTTCTGGAACGTGATGAGAGGTGGTTTTGATTGCCGGAGGAGGAATTCAGGGTATGTGATGATCGGGGGCACATCCTTGCTGGGTGTGGGAGACGGAGCTGACAAAAACTGCACACCTTCACTCGGTGGTTCTTTGGGAGTTTCTTTCACCTTCGATGATTGCGATTGCGATTCCGGTTCTGGTGTTGTGGAACTGGTAGTAGTGGTGGTATCGTCAGCGGTAGCCTGGGTGTTTCTAGATACACCTAGAAGGGTATGGATTTCGTCGTTCGACAGCCCCTTGGACTCTAGAAATGCGATCTTCTTATCTGTGGGCGCTTCGGATATGGATTCGTCTTGGAGAAACCGTTTGGCCTGCTCGAGAAGGGTCTCTCTGCTCTCGGGCTCTGCTGGTGAGCTCGTGGCTGTGCTGCTCTCTGAGGACGTCTCCTGCGCAGCACCTTGTTGCCAGCTCGGTATTGCCGTTCCTTTTGGTCCTGCCATGGCTATGCGTGTTATTTATGCGTATTAACTATAGATATACAAGCCTTTGGCGTTAAGATGGGCGCGAAGGAGAATAAATATCTGGGGAAATTGAAAGAATAAAAATTAGTAGAGAAGCTCAAAGCACCTTTTTACCTCGGCTTGTATCTTTGGCATTAGAGCGGTAATATTACAGAGGTACTTCTTTCAAAGCCAACTTTTAGCTGTATATGAAGTACCTTTATATAATACGCATACAGTAGATACATCGCCGTACCCATCTGATTTTTGGCGCTTTTCAACTTCATGTAATATGCAAAACTTATGTGCAAGGGAAAAATAATCTCCATACTCCACCAATAGAGTAAAATAAGGAAGAAGACAGGTTAGCTGCTGCTTGTCCCCTGCTCGCCTATACACAGGCTCCCCCCTTCACTGCGATTCCCTGCAGGCTTACTCACCTTTGTGGCGAAACGAAAGGGCCCTTTTCTTCGTCCCTCCAACGACGGACGGATCAGATCCATGACAAGCACAGAGACGAGACCAGTCAAGCTTCTCCGCCAACAGGACGAGCACACTTGCCGGTCCAGCGCTCGTACAACACACACGAGACGGGGTCCAGCAGCGATGCCAGCCGCCATTCAGCTGCTCTAGAAAGTAATATAGGTAAGGCAAGCCGATGGGCTCGTTTCTTCCTGCGCCGGCCCATATATTTTTATTTGTTATTATATATAAATGGGCTAGAGAACAAGAATCCTTTCCGTGCTGTTTTTACACTGCTATCACTCCGTACACCCGGGTCTGGTTTCTATGGCTGGCTGGGGAGGTACATCTATCAAAAAAAAAAAAAACCATCCAACAGCAACGCCAAGATGGCCACTCTAAGATGCGGATGGCAAGGATAGCAAGCCAGAGAAGCCCTTTAATTTTGCAGATAAAGGCTCGAATGTAGCTTCAAGCCAGTATCTTGACGTTGCCGTTTGCCCCTTTTCCTTTCATGCTGGCTTCTCACTTCACCTGCCTGCATACAAGACCATTCACCAGCGGGTAGCATCCTTCTGTCCTGCTGGCCCGGTTTGCCCCATCCGTCCCCCTCTATATACTTGTTTCTCTGCGTGAACACATCTTTTTCTCTTTTCTTCTAAACCATCTGCATCATCATCATCATCAAACCGATCACATAGCACGTCTCCCTGGCAGTATCAAAACATATACCCGAGATGTCTTCTACTCGCTCTCTTCGTTCCCGTTCAGGTGTAACCAAGTTAACCATGTCCACAGACTCTATCGGCACGACATTAAGGTCGAAACGCGCCACCAGGACTTCTACTGCTACAGCTACAACGACAGTGACTGTATCTCGGTCACCATCTAGTTCTCCTGAAGGAATAAGGAAGTCAATTCGACTTACCGTCAAGATGCCGGCAAGCAAGCTCCGTGAAGTCACCAACGGAGCAGATGATCTGGATAAACCTCGTAACATTTTTACGGAGAATGTGATAATCTCAGGCCCTAGAAACTCTCGCTCTAAGAGGAAAGTTGTGGAAGTCGACTCAGATGAGGACGATGAGCCATCAGAAGAAATTGGAGACGAGGAAGATGAAGAAGATGACGAGATGGACGCAGAAGGGGATTCAGACCTGGATGCTGATGGCGAGCCTGATATCGATGCGGAGGGTGATATCGACATGGACGATGCTCCCCCGGTGTCCCCCATCGCGAAACAGGCGGTTGCCAGGCCTATTGTTACAGTCACACCTGCAGCCGCGACTAAAGTGAGAAAGACGGAGTCACGGGCTGTTCTTGAAGACGATGACGACGAAGATGACGAGGAAGGCCTGTCTGAGCTAGAGTCTGATAATGATATTGGCGGACAGGATGATACCATGGGACTTGAAACTAATGATGACGAGCCCGAAGAGGAAGATGAGGAGGACGAGTCAGACGAAGAGCTCATGGGCGGAAGCAGGTCGAGCACCCCTGACCTAAGTAAAATGACCAGACGACAGCGCGGACGTATCGAGCTTGGAGGTGACTTCTTACAACTACCCATGGGTATGTATTCCATCTTATAAGGATATAATTATCTATATATCAGCGTACTGATACATCAACTGTAGAACCCCAAGTTAAGAAACATCTTACGGCCGAAGAGCATGCCATGCGCCGCGCGGAGATGGCCCGAAGGAGGAAAAATCTCAGTGAAAAACGTAACGAAGAAGAAAAGGTATGTAGTCAGACCTACTCATAGTAATGCACACAGATCATTAACCGCCTATATCAGATGGATACTATAAACAAGCTACTGAAGAAGCAAGCCCCCAAACGCCGTGGGAAGATAAGTGCCGCCGAAGCTGCTGGGGAGAGCACGCCGGGTCAACAGGAAGCTCAAGAGCCAGAAAAGCCAGACCCTACTATGATACGATGCGTCATCAACCGTAGCGGTTACCGTATTGGAGTCCCGGACGAGTGGTTCGGTACCCCTGCTGGCAGCATATTTGGCAGTCCAAGCAATGTCCCTACTCATAGCGGGAAACTTGTTGAAGAGATTTAATTGCTATCTTCTATGCTAGTGTCTTACCAGGCGGGTCATTGTGGTGCTTTCTATTACTCTGGGAGAGGCTGGGTTATCTTGCGATGTTCTGGCAAGGCCTCTGTTATTTGATGTATTTTGTTTGGGCTATGGCGTGGGTATTATATTAATCTAGTACATGAAAAGAAATGTATCATAATCGTAAGGGGTTTTTAATAGTGCAAGTATAACATATCATACATATCGCATATCATACAAAAGGTCTGGTCAACCTTGCTTCGGATCTCGCTGATTTCATGGGATCCATACCCACCATGGTAAATTTCGTGACGTAGGACCAATCACCATCGCCTAGAAGATTGATATGATTCTTATATACCTTTCAGCAAGGGTCCAGCCCTTTTTCTCGGATTTCTGTCCGCATGTCTCCACACGACAGCTGGGCTCCTTGTCTTGCTGGTGCAGCTCATATCGTGGCATCTGACTACGTGTTTCGGGTCATATAATTGGTTCTAACCAATTATCCGCTCAATGCGCACTCATTTATGTTGTCCTGCTTTATCTGTCGATGTTGATTCGTTTCCAGACCACCAGTTAAATATTCGGCGTGAATAGGTAGGTTCAGTTGGTTTTGACCTGACGAAGCTATTAGCAGTCAGACCGTCAAATCAGAGGCACTACAGTAGTACATACGAAGACTCTAGTATCTTCTGCGCTTCCCGCTCTTCGTAAGCTGGTTTGAAAACCAGATAGCCTGTGCATTTATGAGGTTAGCAGTTTTGGATCGGACAGCTTTAATGCTCGATATATTAACTTACCATTGAGAATGCCCAAGCCCACAGCTAAAGCAACAGGCACGAGTCCTTGCTTCCCGCCCATCCTTAGCTATATAATCAGCTTCCGTCAAGAGTTTTCACTGAACAGATAAATTGATGTATTTTCATTCTTCGTTCTCTCCATATAATACCGAACTTCGACGTTGAACTATTACGTAAGCAATTCCCACTTTAAGTCGCGTCAAAAAAAAAAACGCGTCTTGGATAATCAACTTCATCGATTTCTTGCTGAACGATACACAGTTGAAGGAGTGAAAGGGATGGAGTGTTGCAAATGGAACAATGGCGTGAACGCGGATATGTTCCTGACTCTGATGAGGGAGACGAATTCGATAGTCAGGAATTGCTTGGTGGTGGAGGAGAGGTGACTGTTACCAACGACGAGACGGAAGTTGGAGAACACAACAGTGAGATTCAACATGATGGAAGTGAAGATGAAGAGGAGGCCGTGGCTGAAGAGGAGACCAGAGAAGAAGGTGAACATACGTTAAATCAGAGCTCTCAGCATACGCAATTTGAGACAGAAGGTCTTGATACAGATCCGCTACAGGATGATTACCAGACAATCTTGCAGGCTTTCTTGAGCCCGAGTAAGGGAAGCAGGCAGAAGCCTGATGGCCATGACTGTCTAGAGACTGCCGTCTCGCAGGTAGAACCGCCGTCTTCTCCGGATGCACTGCAATTCGAGGAATTCCGTTCTCAGCCCCTGCAAACACCTCTCGCCAAGGCGACTGAGCTCCAAGACGTGGACAAAAAATTTGACAACAGTCTAAACTCGTCTCCATTGTCATCTGTACCACCGCTCCTGGACTCTCCACCTTCCCGAGAAAAGTCACTAGCACCACCGCAAAGGGATGACGGGAGTGATCCGCAGCCGCGGGGAGAAACTATACAATCCAATGACGGCGATATTAACATGGCCGACCTAGGCCTTTTGGAATGGCAGAACCAGAATCACCGGAGGGCCTTAAGACAACGAAATGCCATTCAATTACATCCTTACATGCTGGAAAACGCTCAGTATAGATCGCTCATGAGGAACAGAGGTGTGCAGCCGGTTCGGATGCCTAATGATGAACCTCACTCCCGCAAGAATGTAGGGGAAAATCAGAGCTTTGATTCGCAAGACGAGAATGTTCCACCGTCAAGTAGTCCTGTCTATTTTCCGCCTTCTTCTCCTGATATTTATGATCATTCGGGTTTGAGCCAGTCACTGAGTGACCGTAATGGAGCCATAGACCGAGGGATTGGTCTAAGAGCCCTTCATGATACCAATGCTCGACTCCGTTCTGTAAAATCTAACCAGACGGGGAGCAAGCGACGTAAGATTGCTCATCCAGGGAATGTTCGCCCATCAGAAAATCCTGTCCAAAGCAAAGGGGCGAGGATCCAGGTCGTTATCAGTGGTAGTCCAGCTAAGGAGAAAGATGAGCTTTCCAAACTATACGACATTTTCGATGTACCTCCTTCTCCTCCTTCGTCTGGGGAAGGATCATCAACTCTTCCAAGAGACCCGACCACTTTTAGATTCCCGCCTGGGTTCACACCTCCTAAGCATAAGACTCTGCTACAGACCCCGCTATCTGAAAAAGGGTCGCAAGCCCAACCTCCTGAAACTATCCCCAGTGATCCATCTTCTGTGATTGAACAAGATGAAGAAGACGTCACAGTCATCCCAAATGAGCCCACAGATGAATCTGCATCGGACAACCCAGAAAAGGATTCCTTTATAATTAGACAGATACAACGACAGATAAAGGGAGTTCTGCCAGCTTCATTTGCTAGACTTGACCACGAAAAACATGAGCAATATAAGAGACAAGCTGCAGAGAAGGAGCGTCGAAGGGTATTGAATCGAGAACGTAGGACAGGCAAAGGAGTTGCACAGCCTGTATCACGTAGGGAACGGGCCGAGAACCAGGAAACACCCACCCGGACCAGGAATTTTGACTTATTTAGCGACTCCGAGTCTGATGATACCAGGCCAGTTAGATCACAGCAGCAAAATGAACGGGAATCACGAGAACAAGAACGACTTGAACGTCATTTTGGTTTATTTAACGACGACGATGATATCCCTGAAGACAATCGCATTGATTACATGGCTCCTCCAGTTTCACGCCGCCCTAGGTCAAAAAAGAAATCCACTGAGAAACGGAAGTGTCAGTCCTCAGGAATAATCAGCGCCGAACCTAGGTCGACCTGGAGTTCCGAGCCGCAAAGGAAACTACAGACGAGAATCACTGATACCATAGGCCATTGGCGAAAATCAAAACCTACGGAACCACGACCACCTAAGCTAGGTATCTTAGATGCTGAGGATGTTAGTGGCCAACGTGTTCATACGCAGCCACAATTCTTACGAATTGCTGCTCGACAAGCCCGTTCACGTAGAGATAAGGGGCGTCGAAGCCCATCTCATAAGGTATTGAAGCTTGCCACAAAGGCTGATACGCATGACGCAAATGCCTCGCTCCGTAACTGGCGGGCAGGAAAATATAAACCTGCCCCAAGTACAAGTTCTGCACGGACAAGAGGGATACCAAAGTCTCAGAGCAGAGCTTGGCCTTCATCTACCGTCTCAGGGACTGCTGGGGTAGCCAGAGATCCAACCCGAAGGACGGGACTGATACCCGAAGCAGAATCCGAGCCAATAGTAATTGATGATGACGGCAGCTCAACTGAACAACCAACCCGGACCAACCCAAATAAAAAACGGCAAAAGTTGAAAAATAATTGGGTGATTCAACATCCATATGGTATTTCGTCTTTTCAACGACATGTTCCGAGGCCCGCACAGCTGGATGTTGAGGACATTTCTACCGACCTTCCCCAACGGCCATCTACATTTCATGGGACCCTTTCCGCACTTCGTAAGGCATATAAAACGTCGGGTCGGCCTTTAACGCTGACAAGATTCCTCAGCGAAACACAAAAGCCACAGCCACCACAGCCTGCAATAGACAATACCGTTATTTCAGAGAATGAACCAGATCATTCTTCTACGAAGAAAGAAATCAAGAAGCGACGGATAACAAAAAGGAAACGGCAACCCAAACATATAAACATCGAAACATTCGAGTATCGGCAACCTCCTGACTTTGACAATGGAATTGGTGACACTGCTTCTATTGTGGGCCTAGAAGATGACGATACAATGCTGCCTGGACTACATCGTCCTGAACGGCCCTACAAACTTGACTTTGATACCCATCCATTATACATTGGTACATACTATCATCAGTCAACGTTTATTGGGAGTGGAAAATTTTCTCAGTCCCTGCATATACTATCTCGAGATTTAGACATTGACAATGGCCATTCAACTATCCGTCATGGGGATAAAGTCTACAGTTGGGGCTCGTGGAATGAGACTGTGTCATCAGAACTTGGAGATTCATTCGTTTTCTTAGCATCGTCGAACAGCCCTCAACAAACGATAGATGGTATGACCACTGTGCCAACTTCAATTACGACCCAAGTGTTGGAGCTCTATCAATCCATCATTTGCTATATTTCAGAGCATTTGAGCTTTATAGATCCTGTCGATCGCTCCAACCTCGTTTCCAGGTGCACTGGCTTTGTCTCCCAGCTAACCGAGACACATCTGTCTAGCCTAGACCCTGAAGCAAACGTAACAACTCTCATGGCTGGGATTGAGATGTTCAACCTGGTGTTTTTGAACCAATTGTTACAGATCTCAAAACATGAAACTGTGGACTCGTCCAGGGTCGGCCCCATTGTTGACCTGATGAGGATTTCAGCTCAGCGGACAATGGATTTTACCCTAACGCAAGCTGGGATACGGAGTATCCAACAATTCCTAGAGGATAATAGGAAGCTTGAAAAACGTGAAACTGGCATTCGAGATGATTATCCGTTCGTTGATGCATTTGTGATTGCTCAGATAATACTCCAGCAAACACATGTAAAGGACATGGGTGTTGAAGTACGGTTCTTGGACCGGGCTATGGCATTATCTCATAATGTTCAGGGCTTGGAGCGGATTTGGGAGGCACTTTTTATCTCTCTTCCTTCCAAGAGATTGATGAGTTCGGTATTTTTCATACTGGGCTACGCTTTCAACTACACAATGATCATTGGCCTACCGTGAAACAGTTGACGGCAAACGTCCTTGAATCATACCGGTCAAGACCCAAAGAGCAGTGGGCCTCGCTGAATAATTATATGCGGACACTCCTCCATCGTTGTTTTATTCTCATCAAGAACTGGGGTTGGCAACATTGCAAACCAATACTCGAGATGTTCTTTGATTTTTTCACCGGAAACTCGCTTCATGATCTCGAGAAAGAACCAGTGCATGGGTCACCCCGGTTTCTTGACCAGCTCGATTCAGACCCAGTACTCGAAATAGAAGCGACAGACACCTGCTTTCGCCTGTTCTTGAAGATTATCACGGTGGGACTCAGGTATTTGAGTAGTTTACTTGAGCCAAAGAAGGTTTTGAACCTAGTTTGGCGTCTGCTGCCTAACCATGGCCGAACATACCCTAAAGAGAAGCCTTTACGAGTGGAAGACTTGAATGCCCTTAGAAATCACCATGATCTTCTCTGCGCATTGTATTGCTGCGCGCCAAAGGGATGTCGTCCCCACCTTAACACTATCCAGCGTCTTGTCCATCCTCCTACCTCTCATAAAGATGCGTGCAGCATTAACATTCACTCTTGGTCAAGATTGGTTAGGTTTACGCTTGCTAAGGACAAAGATGCATCGGATTTGGGCAAATTTGCAGAATGGCATGGTGATTTCATTATAGAGATATTGAGACAGCACTCTCAAGCACGGAGTGAAATAGAAGCAGAGGTCCCTGCTGCCACTTTCTTTCCTCGTCAATACATCGAAGGCGCCATTGTTAAGAATGAAAGGCATGCCGAAGCTTTAATAAGTGATGCTCTTGTCTGTATGAAGTCAGCTATAGATGCGACCAAAAATATGGATCAAGCAGCATTGTTAATGGAGAAGATGCCCCTTGGAAAGATATTTGGGCTTTTCAACCCCAAAGTGAAGCGTCGAGACGCGGTGATTTGCCAGGTTTTGGACGTCGTCAATTCCTTTACGAAATCTGACAACAGCCCAACTGCGTCGGTCAGCCTTGAGGAGCAAGTTGAGCCATCAGAAACAAATGAGGACAGTCAGGATGACTGGCTTGATTTATGCCAGGAACAACTGGAAGTTTCCAGCGCCGGCTCGTCCTATCTGAATCGTTCGATTGCACCAGCGCTTTCTCAGTTTGTCTCAACCTGCTTTGGAGTGGATCAGACACCGGATGACTCTATTCTTATTAAAATAATTAACACCTGGTTGGCTGTGGCGCATACGAGAGTTAAGCATGGGATGCGGCAATGGAGCAGCTACTTCAACCGCTACGACCAAGATTCCTGGCCAGCGTTGAAGTCAACAGACCAAACGCGCAGGTTTATGCCGTATTTCTTGTCTCGGTTGATATTAAGTGACCCGGCATCATATGAAGAGTGCAGGTCTCATATCTTGACTTATTGGAGTGCTTCGCTTGTGGAACGAGAGTTATTTCTGAAATATCAACATGAGTTGACAAACGCCCTTTTAAACGAAGATTACAACAACCCTCTGTTCCGGAATCTACCATTCGCCGTCAACAGGACCACGGGTAAATATGAGATAACGTTGTCGGACTTTTGCCAAAGACGAGTCTCCCTCGTTTCGTGTGTGCTATCGAATATGCGACTACATATATCAGACCTTTCACCCAGCCAGATCTATGCTCCTAACGGATTCGGAGAAATGTACCAAGAAATGATCCGGGCTATGATGGCGACCATGAGGCAGAATTCCGAGGAAGTAGGAAAGACAGTGGTACCGGGCTCCTATGTCGACTTCGTCCATCGAGTTGTTGAGTTTTTACAGGTGCATGCGGAGGATATATGTCCTGTCGACAAATATTTCATGGATCCAGCGTCATTCCCCTTACCGGCATCCGACCCCAATTATGTTGTGGCCAAACTCAAGAGATATGCAGGGCGGATATCTGGTGGTAGCAAGTTTGCAAAGCAGCTTGTTACTTTCATCCAAGGTGTTTCTGAACGAGCAGCAATCGATGCACAGCAGAGTTACCTTGCTGGCCAATTCTATGAAGCCATGTCGGGTGCCCCTGATATCGGGGGCTATCAGAGGCCAACCCTTCGGTGCTTTCTTCTTCAGTGTGTTATTCCCGAATATGTGGCGGCATCTCTCAATCACCCTACGGCATGGATTCTAGCCCGTCCTCTTATCCAAGCTACCACGCGTGTATTCTCTGATTTAATGCTCACCGTCGACTGCACAAAACAAGACGAGGTTGACATTAATATTTCTTCGATTGCAGAATACTTCAAAGCAGCCCACACCGCCTTGCAGTGTCTCATCGATGATCCAGGCCTCTTACAAGATGCATCTGTGCTACTAACTCTCACGTCCATCTTCGAGAGTATTATTGCATCTCTCGCAATAGTAGATTATCTTGACCGATTGGGCCAGGGGGTCACCCACCTCTTATCCTACATTGAATTCTTCGGGCAGACCGCGTTATTCAGCCTGTCTTCTCTCCTCGACCCCCCTGCAATCACTCGGCCATATCTTCGCAATGATAAACCAGACTCATTGGGCTCCCAAGCTATCAAGCCCCCAGCATTCTTCACGGAGTCTCGCAGCTTTGCTGCCCGTGAACTTGAGTCCTGGCTGGAAGACAACTGGGCACTTCATGATGGAAAGTATTTTGTCCGCCGTGGGCAACAATATGCAAAGATTGATATCAATCCTGGCATCTTATCTGTGGAGGTTGCAAAAACAGCCTTCATACAAACTATCCGGCTTCTTTTCGGCTCTATTGAAACGTTAGGTCTTCTCTAGAGCGTCTTCTTGCATTTGTTTTCCTTTTGTCTTGTTCAAGTTTAGCCTTAACGATGTGATGATGCATTTGGTTTACTGTTTATATCACTGTTACCCAGGGCTCGGAAATATAATATTTATCAAGGTACACTTATTCAATTGATATGAAAGTAAACCTGCCATGATAACTACCTAAACCATCGAGAGGATGCATCGACCTCTCTCCAAGTAAACTGACGTTCCCCGGACACTAGAAAAAAACTCCAAATAGCCATGGTTGCTTGTTGGGTATCAGACTCGAACATGGGACTACGAGAGGGTATACTGGCTATGAAAAAGAAGAGAAAAATAAACAGAAGAAAGGGAAGGATCATAACTCATTTCACCCACGTCGGAGTTTGGTCAATTTCGTGTACAGAGTCAACGTTCAAGGAGGGCCAATAGAGTCGTCCGGCGCCGGCCTGGATATCGAACCGCTATGGCTGTTTGAGCGAATATGCAGTCTACTTCCAGGGTTGAAGGATGATAATCCAAGGACCTTCTTTACTGCATTGCTGACCCCTGACAGCCTCCTCCCCTTGCCATCTCGCAGCTCACTTGAGTCATTGGTGGCTGGTGTCTTCCACCGCTTGATGACCGGCACGTCCTTGGTCGGAGTTGGCTTTGGGGGCCATTCACCATTTGATTTCCATCCCTGGACGAGGGCGCGGGTCATGTGGGAAAGGTTGATGGGGACGGCGGGTGTGTTCGACTGGATGACGAGCCTGGTGTATATGGCTGGGTAGACGTTTGGAGTGATAGCTGCGCGCAACAGGTTAGAGTCAGGAACCAAGGGGCCCATGACAGGTACGAGGTATTCATCCTCGACTTGTCCTTCTTCCTCCCTAGCGTTGGCAGGAGGATTCAGGCAAGTCCTTTCGTCCAACGAGACGGTTATACGCTCAATCTTGTCTTCCGTAGGCGCGGTAACTGCTGCCGGAGCCGACGGTTTGACCTTGGCAGCGGTAGAGGCGTTGGACGCAGGCCTGGAGAGGGTATATTGCGACTCTGTATCGACCAGGTCTGTATCGTAGCTCCCGTTATAGCTCTCTTCGCTGCTTATAGACTGTCTGTACGCCTCCAGATCTGCTTTGGTATCACTCGAGGCAGCGGCACCAGGCCGTTCAGGCGCCTTCGCGCCCGTCCAAGCATCCCGTCGAGCCATCCAGAGGCTTAAGCCTTCGTTCCATTTCATCTCGTCTTCCACTATCCTGCGACGTTTCCTGCGCCTGTCCGATGCTCCCCGCGCAACGGCATCAGGCGAGTCGAGAGGATCAGGATCCCCTCCCTCTGTGCTTTCCTGCCCTTCGTCCGCCTCTGAGCCCGAGTTGTCCTGCTCCCGGTGCCTCCATCCTATGATCTCGCGCTGCTCCTCTGCCGTGTCTTCTGGAGTAGGGGCGTCTGCGGCCGAGGGAGGATATGCCCAGTCGCTACGAACGACCTGGAGGAGAAACCGTTTTGCTTCTTTGGCCGCTGTGTCTCTGGTCTCTATCGTCTTGGTGACGGTTGAGCCAGGCGAGCCGGCGGTGCGGGCTCTGCGATGCAAGCTTGCAAAGACAGAATTCGACGGTGCAGGAACAATCGGATGTGGATGTGGGAGACCGTTCAAGCCATCCATGGATGCTGACGAGAGCCTATAAGTATCTCTTTATGGTGTGTATTGGGTTGTGTATCTCTGGTAGTTGTTTTGGTGGAAGTTCGAAGGATTTTTTTTTTTTCACCACGAAAAGGAAGCCCGCCTTTTTAAACGATCTCGATATCAACGACGATACGATAAGTCGCCAGCAGAAGCCAGAAGTGAAAAAAATACTAAATGTCGCCGTCGACAAACTCTGGTCTTACAGCTTTACGCGGTAGAGTCGAGGGGCGCAGCCCTTTTTCCCACCAAGATGAAGTCGCTGGAGTCGCCAAGTTGGACGAGAACAAATGAAAGAGCGCGAAGAAGACGAAGAGAAAAGCAGTTTATAGGCGAAGAGCTCGCTTCTTGCTGCTTGTCGTATCAGCCAACCTGCGGGGAAAAGGGTGAGACTCGTTTTGTGGCTTGCTGGTGGTATTTTGGAGCTATAAGAAGTTTGATAACTGACTTCTCTGCCGTGTTTCCAGTGCGAACAAAGTAAAGCAGCAAGCATCTACTCTATAGAAGAGGCAGAGATAGACACAGACAGGCAGAGACAGGGGCAGACGGGGAGACACAAGACGGAGACCCTTGTTGATGGCTGTTATAAGCTTATCTCTAGGCTGTTTCTTCAATATAAACAACGGAATCTAGATACTACTCTCTACTGCACGGGAGATCTCGAAGGATCAAAGCGTGCTGAGCGCTTGATAGGGGATGTTTATGCATAGAGCAGACGCTAAAGACGCTTCCCAGACTGGCAGGACGCCGTTTTCTTCGACTATTTAACTTATATCCTACGACCATCGGAGAATATCACGGCTGCTTAGTCTTATCCGCCATTAAAAGACTACTTCTACCCGTGCCGCGCCGTGATCGACGATGATGGACCGGTGGAAGAACGGAACACACGTTGGACCTTTGATAAAATGTCCGGATACTATCAGGAAAGCCGTCTCGATGTACCTTCGAGCTGCAAAAGCGGCATCATGGAGATACTTGTCTCGATACCTATAAGACGACTCGAATGTTGGCCAGGTCAGATTTAGAATTCGACTATCTATACGAGTTGGCAACGGTCAGCAGCCTCGTCTTTGCAGCTATGGGAAATATTAATAGAAACTGTGGCAAGAAGGCAGACAAGGTAGTTATGAATATCAAACGCCGAGAAATCATACGACTTGACGCGCCATCATACGATCGTTCGTCTTTCCTTGACAGAACATCACAACTCTTGGCCCACCATCTAACGGGAGTTTGGCCATACGGCCGAGTTGATTGCCTTGAATGTGCATGCAAAACCGAGTGGTTGTGAAGGTGGAAGACCGCATCGACTGACGGTCTTTTACGTATTATCACTCTACTAACGCAAGAGTGATAGTACGGTCAAAGCTATACAATTGGAAGACAGTCATGTAGGTCACTGTGGCAGAAAGTCTTCTCACCGAAGTAGTTTGCTGTATCCATTCGGCATCAAGAGCCGGGTTTGTTGGATCACACTCTTGCTTCAGCGATCTTTTACGGTCTCTCGAAAAGAATGGATGCCGTTCCGCCTTTGCTTTGGAGCCTTGGTCGAACTGGCTTTGTAGACTGACAAGTTGACAGCCTTTCTTCCCCAGAGGCTGAGAAATATTGGGGGCATGCGAGCATGAAATTGCGCTGCCGCCATAGCCGGGGTCTTCAGGAATTTGATTGATTGGTTGGGCTGTGGGATGTGCGCGTAGTAAGTGCATGAAGCAGTCAGAAAGGAGGCCCCTTTAGGCTTACCAGTATTTTTATGCTGGCATCGCAGCCCTTTCTTTGACTGTTAAGTCTGGAAGACAAAGCTTACAGTCTTATAGATTATCCCACAGGCTTGAGATGGCGGCTTCAGACTGGAAATGCGACTCGGGCGCCCTCGAACTGCTTGACGTTACCGATGAGGACGGTATGTGCTGCATACTCGCTCAGTTATTAAAATTATAAAAGGCTCCAGTTCTAATGAGGGCATTTCTAATATTAGAAAATGGCATTTGGCTGCGGAAACAGATACCTTTACATGAAGTGCTATTTCAAGAGAATTATCGAGCACGTCTAATGCAAGTAAATTTTCATACGGCAGGGCTTTTCAGCTATAATATTATTCCAACTAATAAGTTCATACTGGAGCAAACAGGGTTACTTCACCGGATATTCTGGCCAGTTGCACATACGTGTGGCATGCAAAGCTCTTCCCGGCAGCATTTAAACCCGTTGTGCTAAAGGACTTGAACGGTTGCTTCCGCTGTGGTTACTGGGAACATAACGCCTTGACTGGCTGCTACTATTATGGTCCGAGAATACCTTCTTTCCCATGCATTTTATTTCACATGAAGGCCATACCCCAGCATCTAATAGCTGCAGACAGATTCATGGTTATGTTTCAAGATCAAGAATATAGTTGGCACCCCAGGCAGCCTTGAGTATAATTATTCTTGGATGCAGATCACAATATTCATTCGCTGGAACTTGAAGACTCGCCAGCATCTCGTCTGTCTACTCGGCTTCCCAGAGGATATGGGAAAAAGCTTTCTAAGCCTACTTCCCCCGGCAGAGGCGCGGAACCCATATACCATATACTCAATCTTTATGCGTGAGGTTCTAAAGCTGTATGATGTATCTATCTGGTCATTACGCGACGTTGTACGCAAAATTGAGAAGGTAAGGTTCCCAAAAAATGATAGTAGGGCAATTACAGAATACCCACAGACATGAAGAAGCTCTACTAGCATAGTGGTCTACTTATAAAATATTCCATGGCTTTGGTAGAATGCTCATGCTTAGTTTAGTCTCGGGATTCGCCTGCAAGCGCAACGGCGGGCTTCAACTTCCCCCAGCTGCATGACCTTGCAAGACACATTATTCATTCTACGGAGACGCTGGACGTGGCCATCCAGGCCGTCCAAAGAACCATCAGTGAGCACAGCCGGTCGCAGAACAGTTTTCGAAGCGACAGTGGCAGCAGCCTAGCAACAGCCCTACGATACTTCGAGTGTGAGCAACAGGAGCTACTGTCCATACAAGATGAACTACATGCATTGAAAATGCGTTCCTGCTCATTGAATGCCCGTTTGCAAAATGAGATTAATCTTGTAAGTTGTCATGCGCGAAAAGCTCATTCCGTTACTCTTTTTTAACCCGGTTTCTTTTTTATATAGGCATTCAACCTCATCTCCCAGTTCCATGGCAATAATGCCCAAGCCGATAGCTCCGTAATGAAAGTGATCGCCATTGTTAGTTTGATATACCTCCCGGGGATGTTTGTATCGGTGAGTTAAGTTGCTGCAGGTCATGTACTTGCAGTATTAATACTGAAAACCATTATCTACAGAGTATTTTTGGCATGAACTTCTTCAGCGCACCACAGGGCCATGTTCTAACAATTACCGTGTCCGACGATTTCTGGCTGTATTGGAGCATCACTATGCCATTAACAGTGGCCACACTACTTATATGGGCTGCCTGGCACCATCGACAGTTTATTATAGATCTTCTGGTACAGAAATCGGGTCAAAGTGACAATCACTAGCTTTGCTCTCTATCGTTTGTGTTGAGCAATATAAAGAACGGGTATGGTAGTACTCGAAGAGGCACAACCACTACAGAGCTGATCATCCCGTCTCGAAGGTCCGCACCACTTTCCGGGTCATGGCCTAACGTAGGTGAAAGGCCAGATACATGTACTCAGAAGCTCCAAACCCGGCTTATTAGGTAACGATGAAACTGGACAGGATTAATTTTCATTATGTTTGAGACTGAGATAGGTTAAATAATAAACCATATAAAGCGATATATACAACGATGTCTTGAAAAACCTGCCACAGACAAAACGCTTGTTTTCCACAAACACCCAAGGAAAAATAAATGAAGAAGAAATTGAAAAGAGATTATAGAATCAACTACTAAGGATTTCCTCCAGCATTCCGTCCACTCCATCAATAAGATCAAAATTTCGTTTCACCAAAGCTCGTACCTCCACTGGCAGAGACAAACCGTACTGCTTGCCTATGATCAGACATTCTACAAAAGCTTTGAATACCAATCTTCGATCCGAGTCTGGTTGCTGATATATCAAAGCACTCAGTACGCCCGGTATTCCCTCACTGATTAACCATCTATGGAGACGTGGGTTGGCGCGACAGAGGATCTGGCATGAGGCAGGAATCAGGTCTAGAAACCAGATCCGCATTTTCTCGCTCGCACACTGGGAGAGCTGATGGATGGCAGATAGAAAGAGATGCAGCCTTGACGCATCTTGGGACTCACTGATGGCGCCCACTTCGTTAGCACATGCTTGGTTGGTATCCTCAAGCAGCTGTTCCTCCAGCCTACCACCGACATAGCCTTGAAAATAACCCCCTAGGACCGTCACCATGTACTCAATCGGCCGTATATCTCCGCTGGCGACGATGGCGTGGAGCGCACTGAACACGACACCCAACCGATCGACTGTCTCTGCCCTTCTCCCGCGCCAAATGGCAGAGTCGATATCGACTAGAAACTCACGAACCCCGTAGTCAACGGCCTCACCGATGCCTCTTTGGTAGGCTAAAGAACAGAATTGCGCAAAGGTCCTGGCCGATATGTCTACCCCTTCTCTCCATTTGTTCATAGCTGATCTCAGAATAACGGATGAGCCCACAAGAATGCCCATGACTAGGAGAGCTTCCAGGTCTGGGGTCGAGACGACTTCGAAAATCTCGACCGTGAGTTTCACCATAGCATTCAGTTTCCTGGGATCCTTGGAGTCGATTAGCTGGTCGCCAAACGCAATAAATGACTGTGCCCAATTTCGCAATCTCAACGACTCATTATTCTTAACCAGGTCTTGCAACACCTCCCAGCGCCCAACAGACCAGTGCCTCATGTACAGCGAAACCACTTTGAAGAATGGCGGGAATTGCAGAGACACTGTTAATATGCGGATCACGAGGTCAACCAGTTTCGATTGGTTCTCATATCGCGCTGCAAAGAGCTGGTCTTGAAGCTTGAGTAGTTCTTTCGCACGCTCCTCCACTGGGATCAGAGGACCTATTAGGGGAGAACCTCCTGGAGGTGTGGGCAATCCATCAACCTGGGCTCCATACTCTAAGAGTAACTGTACAAGATCCTTGGAACCCGCCTGGATAGCTCGAACCAGCGGGGTATCACCATAGCTGCCTTTCTCCTCAATTGGAGCAGTTCGTTCCAGCAGCAGAGACACTACTTCCTTGTGCGTTCCAGTGATTGCCACATGGAGTGCTGTCAGTTTATTCCCATCTTTCGCATTGATTTTAGCGCCATGGTCGAGCAAAAGCTCCACCATATCTCGGTGACCTCTCGCGGCTGCCCAGAAAAGGGGTGTCCGACCATAGCTATCCCTCCGTGATATCGGACGGCGGAAGGTGGTCACACTTTTGGTCGAGCAGTAGTCGAGCAGTGTTTTGGCCCATGGCAGGTTACCGAAATACGCGGCGAGATGTAAGAGCGTGAACGAGGGCGGAGCACCGCCGTGTTGTTCCCGGTCCCAGTAAAACTTCCACCAATCCTCTCTAACTGGAGACTGGTTGCGGAAGAACTGTAGTGAAAACTCAGACTGAACCTCTGATGTGTCGAAGCTGCATCGGAAATGCTCTGGCCAGTAAAGGCTTGCATAGGTCAAAAAAGTGTTATGGTGAGGCATAGCGCTGATACTGCCTCGGGATTTGTAGTTGCCTTCAATGATGGCCAGACAACTGCGTGTGAGCGTCCGATGGGTGGTGTGATCCATAAAAAAGATACTGATGTCCTCAGAATTGATCTGGTCACTCTGAAAGTACTCTCTTGCTGATTCATGGACAAGGTTGACTACATCTTGCTCGATTTTTACCAAGAGTCCGCACGATGCAAGCCGATCATTCAGGATTTCCGTTGGTGTCTGGTTGCCAGAGGCCTGGATGCTCGCTGCCACTGTCAACTCCTCTACCGTCATAGGCCGGGCAGCGAGGACAACCCATTGAAGAATAGGAAGCAGCTTTTCCTTGTCTTCAACTTGCTGCAGGAGCCGTCGATAGATTCCCCCAAGGCCCTTAGGCACACTGCGGAGAATATCCTTGACTCTCGACCAACTTCTTCCCTTGAGTTCATCCGCAACAAACCCAACCCATAGAAAGGTTCCGTCAGCACCAGCCATCAATGTTTGGTGAACTTGTAGCAGTTTATCTTCTGAGAGAGTCTTTTCAGACGCTAGTTCGGCAATCTTAGTTGAGATATATTTCTCAACGTCCTTCCCAACCTCCACATCTGAGTCGTCGTCCAGTCTAATCCGACGGAATTGTCCGAGCTTACTCTCTATAAAGGTTGGCTGGGGGCGAGAGAGGAGGATTACCTTTAGGAGTGCTTTCGGTTTCTCCTCCGGTCCAGAAACGTAATCCCTAAGGACGTCAAGAAGCTGCCTGAGAGACTCCTCCTCACATTCATCCAGGCCGTCTAAAACGCACACTACCTCGCAGTGCCCAATCTGATGGAGGAGGATGAGAAAGAGTTTCCATAGGCATACAAAGCTCGAAATAGTGTACTTGGTTGTCTCGGGCCCGTCAAAGTAGTTCTGGATATAGTGGGCTAGGTAAGGGTAGTTACTAAGCCACTGGTGCAATACACCTCTTAGGAGAGTAACTGCTGTGTTCCGCTGTTTGTCTCTACTGCTGCAGAAATAGTATAGGAGAACACTGTCTGTTGAGTGTATCACTGACTGCAGCTGTTCTGTCAAGTAAATGGCCAGCATCGTTTTCCCCTTTCCGGGCCCACCCGAGAGCCAGAGAAGCGGTTGATCAGTGCTTTCTAGCCATTCTTGATAGCTAGGATGTCTAAGAAGCCATTCGCAGGTGCCGTCTACCCTCCGGCCTTTAAGAGCTATTAAAGAACTTCGGTCTACCTCTGGTCTGGTGAGAAGTAACGCATCAAGGAGAATAGCAACGTTTGTATCTGTGATCGAAGCCAGGGGGGCTGTCGTTGGTGCCGCAGGGATGATAGTTAAGATCTCTTTTGCATAGGCGGCAGCGGCAGCGGCAGCGTAGCCCTGCCATCGCTTGTTCTTGTGTGAATCTGAATAGTCACATATTCCCCGGATAACTAGGCATTGGGCGATGTCCATGAGTCCAGCCGCCTCCATCTCGAAACAGAGGATACCGTGCTCACGCGCTAGCTTATCTCGAGTAGGCCCGTGCCGCATGACCTGGTTGCCAGACGCAATCAGGCCATAGTGAACTTTGGGGTTCTGCGTTGTGCGCGGCCGCCTGGTTTGAACTATTCTGTCGGGGTCACAATGGTCGCAATTATCACCGGCAGCGTGGTTATAGTCTGGTTCAAAGAGTAGGTCTTGCTCTGGTCCTGGATACCCAAAGATGGGGTCCTTTTGCGCGATCTTAGCGATATATTGGGGGACCTGGCTCTCTCCTAAAATATTATTTGTCTCAACCTTTCCCGCTGCGGTGAGAAGCAGTGCTGAGGGTTTATTCAAGCTTCCCGTGCTGCTGAAATGGTCATCGGCTCTTTTCTTTCCAAAGTCGTACTGGATGATACCGGGGCGGCCCGGCGTCGGTCTGCTCACAACAATATCACCAAGGCGAATATCTTCTCGCGTGTTTGGCACTCCTCCCCCGACGCCAACCATCAAGCTTAGCCGGATAGATTTGAAGCTCGCAAGCATCTGAACCGCCACAGCGGCGGCAGAGGTCGTCCCGTACACGCCAAATGGCAAACAAGTAATCACGATGTTATGGCTACCAAGACTTCCGAACACATAGGCATTGGTATCGTTCAGGGCCGGATCCGCAGGCAGGTCAGGATGACGCCGGTCAAGTATCGCCTTCGCCGCGGCCATCTCCAGGGGCAGTGCGCATATCCATCCTACAGTATAATCGCTCCGGGACGCCATAGCTGAACGGCGCAGTCAGTAGCAGTAACACAGCGGGGGAAGCCATCCGACAAGAGCATTATTTTGCGGACTCAGAAACGAGCTGGAGAGAGAGAGAGAGCGCGGAAATGGCCTCGCAGCCTTGTGTAAAAAGAGTACCGCCCCTAGGTCTGGCGTTGCATAGTGCTTGTTCCTCCATGCAGCGTGCTGATGCTCCTGATTTATTCTCTCCTACTGATTGGGCTCCATCCTGCGTGAGGAAGCGCCCGCATAGAATGGCGCTCATTCGCTAGGACCGGGGGCCCCTGTCACCTTCCCGCAGCCGGCCGGAACTCAAACCAATGCTTGGGGAATATATATATATAAATATATACATAATATATGCGGAGTACTCCGTACAGTGCAAGTAAAGGCTCGTCTCTCTGCCGCAGGGAGTCTATGGGTATACATACAAACGGAGTTGTGTTCAAGACTGACGTCCATTTTGGCTCTTTGGTGGGTAAGACGACCCGAACCCTAAAAAGCAAAGTTAAAGTTTCCGGGCTCTTGTGACGCTTGAAGACTGCTTGGCCAATCCGCTGTCTTGACGCCCGGTTTGTACATATATCCCGGTGATGGAATGTCAGGCCGTGCATTTTGGAAGACAGTCTGCCTTGCTCGGCGGCTAGGAGGGAAGTATGGAGTGTGTCAAAAGCAATGAGGCTGGTCACTCTCCCTACGCTTGTCTTGACCCTTGGCCCTTATATATTGCGCCAACTGGTACCTGGTGTAGAAGCATGGAAGGCCATCTTTTCTCTTCATCCTTTCCTGTCTTTGCCAAAACACTCACTAGGACTCAATAACGAAACCAACCGGGCTCTCGGACTCAACTTTTCTGTCGGCATTTCATGGCTCTTTACCAACGTCTGTCACCCGTGCGAGGCGAGCGCGAGCTAGGCAAGGCTCTTGAGAGTACTCATGGCCTTCTAACCAAACTACCCAGTAGCAAATATCAACTGTTGACATCAAATGAGGTGCCGTCGTGGTATGCCCACAACTCTTTCCTTCGCACTGGCTACCGTCCGGTCAACGGGTCAGTCAGGCTCTGCATTGACAGTTTACAATACATTCACAATGAGACCGTCAATATCTACTCTCATTTAGTGCCAGCCGGAATCGCCGTGATTGGCAACTTCCTTCTCCACCTATACTTCCGCTCCTATTATATAAATGCGTCTGTCATGGACCAGATCGCATTCCACGTATACCTATCCTCCTCGGTTCTTTGCTTTGGAATATCATCCATGTACCACACGTTGCTCTGCCATTCAGAGGCCTACGTCGATATATGGGGCCGATTGGATTATGTGGCCATTGTTCTGCAGACTCTCGGGTCGTTCATTTCAGGAATATACTTTTCCTTTTACTGTGAGCCGGGCCTTCAGAAACTGTATTGGACCATGGTAAGCTTTCCCTTACCACAATCTTTTACCCCGTATCGAACGCCCTAGTTCATCATATCTCTTTACTGCTGTAGATTAGCGTTCTAGGGTCCCTAACAGCCACTATCGTGGTGAGCCCCCGGTTTCAAAGTCCAAAATGGAGGATACTGCGACTTTCAACCTTCGTTGCAACAGGGCTCTCTGCATTTGCGCCAATCATACATGCTGCTACCATATTTTCATATGCCCAATTGACCCAGCAGCTTGGCGTGGGTTACTATCTACTTGAAGGCCTGATGCTCATTACTGGAACGATATTTTATGCGGTTAGTGCATCAATTCCTGCATGCCTATATCTACTGGGCTGGACTGATTAATGGAGTAGACCCAGTTTCCGGAGTCGTGGATTCCAGAAAAATTCGATATCTGGGGAGCATCCCATCAGATATTCCACATACTTGTGGTACTCAGTTCGATTATTCATATAATAGGCATTTTCACCGTGTTTGACTATGCCTATGAGAACCTACAATGTTCAGCTTGACGGAAGTAAGCTAAGATACTAAATATAGACTTTGAGATGGGTCCCTACAGAAGGCTGTTGAACGCAAAGGCTTGGTTACGACATGTTTTGGTTCAGCTTCCATTTATTCCTGTTTCAATTATACCTACTTTATAAACGTTGTACCGCCATAGATATCATAAGACATCAGCCGTGGTTAAAATAATACATAAGTTAGACTTTTGCAATCGGATCATCATTTCCCTATCCTATCCCTCTCTCAAGGAATGCTAGATATGAAAATAAAGCTTATATTGTTTGTTGGTAACAGGGATAATAAGCGACTCTTAGTATTCGATTTTGGCTAGAAGAGTACCTCGAATTTCAGCCTGAAATGACCAACATACCAGTTACAAATCTTTATCCTGGTAAGGCCATATTCTTTTATAGAGCTCTTTATCAGTCTCATTATCTGCACTCTCAAAGAAGGCATCTCTTCGTTCCGCTACCGCAGCCTTTACTCGCTCAAAATCAGCCGGATGTACCATTCCATCCGGAGGTACCCCCCATGCATCGCGAAAAAGTGTTAAGATCTCAGCAACACTGTTTGAAATCTCCTCTTCCGCTGCATGTAACTTCAGCTCTTGGGCATCAATACTGACAGGACATGGTCCTAACCCCGGACACAGATCACCCCACTGTCTGACTATTGCGTGTAGTGCACGGCGGAGGAAATAGACCGCTTCACCTTCCCATGCATTCACAACAACGCGAGATGGTTCAATCCGTACATCAAGGTTCTGGAGTTGAAAAGCGGCGACATGTCTTGGATTTTGAGCTCGTGTTTCAACCTCATAATACTTTTGGCAAGCAATGCTCTTCCGGTCACTTTCAAACTTATCCTTCTCTTCTTGGTTTAAGCTGTCATAATTCTCCGGTAGTGCCATGGTCCAGCCGTGGGGCACACCACCAGGGTGTTCGAACATTCTTGGAATGGTATATTGATAGTAGAGGGGCATAACTGCCGCGGATTGCCAATCAATTATACGAGTGATCTTGTGTGATTCAGGGTCGACAAATACGTTATCAAGATGAAGGTCCGGGTGCCAGAGTGTGGGTGAATGAGTATCTTCAGCGCCTTCAGGAGGAATCATGGCGGGTATAAGTCTAAGATACCGGTTCAAAAGTTCAAGGAGTTCATCCGGCGACTGAGCTTCTGTAGATGACCTATGATAATTCATGTAGGGGCGGGCGTGTTCCTTAGTGTATTGTATTTCATTTTTTGCCATAGCTTCTACCAAATCCAATGGCTGATTGACTGTTTGATAGTCAGCTCTGTTGAATGGCCATAATTGGAAGGGATCCTTACATGGCCCACAGTTCAAATTCATACTAGCCCTATCGCCGCGCCACAGGTCACTTGACACAAGTGGCCCCAGAGTAAAGCGCTCCAATACAGACGAAGGCAACGAAGAGCTAGTTGATAGAATACAACCACCAGGTGTCTTATCTGGAAAATCATCACTGAAATAGATGCAGCCGATCTTTGAAAATTTTGTGGATGCAAGCTTTCCTTCGATTTGTATGATTTGGTCTATCATCTCAAGTCTAGACTTCATCTTCCATTGGTACCAGAGCATCCCTAGCGGTGTGCCTGGCGCTTTTTCTTCCAAAATATATTCTGCTCCGATAGGATTACTCTGATCTGCTGACCAGGCGATTATACGAGGAATAGGAATATTCAGGACATCACGAAGCTAGTAAGCCAAATATTAGACCTCATACGCTTTATAGCGAGGGTAAGAAATATACATACAAATGCTCGAGTCGCTACTTCAGATGCGGTCGTATAATAAGCAGGGCCAGCTATCGGATTCGGAAGTTTTGCTACAACTTCTAAGCCATTGTCCATCGTCAGGATAAAAACCTTATTATTTAACCCTTCTTGGCACTTATGTACTTTGGTACCTAGATAATATGTAAGTGGGGATTTGAATAGGAGTAGAGAGCACTGGGAGCATACAATAATGAGCACCTTCGCTAGAGACGGCAGCGACCGCAGCTTTCAGAAGTTGTCGAAGGTCAAACTTGAGATATCTTAGAGACAGTTGTAAAGATTCGTTATATCTATCCTAGGTCAGCGCTAGTGAAATATATTGCTTGGAAAAGGACTTACATCCAGCGGTTCCTGGTATAATTGAAGAGTTCTTCTTCAGAAATATCTTTCACTGCCAACATTAGCATTATCAAAGGGGTTGCGTATTCGAGGGACGCATACAATCTCCATCATCCCCCTCTGTAGTGAGGCGAGGTGTTGTCTTCCCATGATAGGCACAACGCATTGGCATTGAATCTGTATTGAATGTTGTAACGACCGGCTTCCAGGAACAATGTCGAGGAGAGCTGTGCCTAAAGGACCGGTAATATAGTGACTGAGACCGGAATATAAACCGCATTACAGCTTAAAGACGTTATTTTCAACAGGTATCGAGTTAGATCCTGTCGAGAGAGCAAGTTGGCTTTGGTGAACTATAAGCTGGTGAAGAATAACCCAATAAATAAGGAGCTGGCTGTTACTTGTCAGGACCTCGGGCCATGAGACCACGGGACAAAAAAGGCCCATGGAAACATAGTCGAATGGATGACTAATCCAACATTACTTGCACTACCTTTAGTCATCATGTCTTTTAACTATATCACGTGATATAACTAATGGATAACTAATGGAAACTTTAATGATATTGGTTGGCTGACAGCTACTTGGCATCGTAGATACTGCGTGTCCGATTTTTTTAAAATTTGCTTAGATTCGAGAACAACCATTCTATTATATAGTAATCTTTAAAATTTGACCTATTTTTTGTGATGTTTTCTACTCATCACGAAGGAGGTACAGATAATTGTCAATGATAAATTATGTGATCCGCCTAGTCCCAAGGTTGTTACGGCACGCGCGTGCTGGCTATACAGAGACCCAATGATTCCTATTGGACATTAGGCCTTTAGTCCTTTGGGAGTATCTGTCACTTGCCTGACAGAGTACCTTGCAGTACAAGGCTCTCTACTATCTCGGGGTGCGGGCTCGCCGTTTTGGCCGAAGGGCATAACTTTAGACGCCGCGGAATGTCTCCGTTTGACCCAACAGATAGTCTATTTTTAACATCAGATCAGGTTTGGGCCCACTTTCTTTTCGTTGTCGGACAATCATTACTATGTGCTCACTTGGCAGTGTAATATCCAGGGTCTGGCGCTTACATGAGCTTGCTCATTGGTACCGGGTCTCTACGCTGTACCGTACCCTACATGCTAATTCCCTATATGTCCTATAATTAAATTGCCGTTATGTGCTATTCATTGGCCTGGCTGTAGGAGCGGATAAACCCTAGCTTCTCATTGATATCCCGCCGGTTCCCACCATCCTATCAGCCTCCAAGGGAGGTGAATACCCAAAACAGCATAAGTTTTAGTCAGTGATTTGATATGGCTATTTTTATCAATTCCGGCTTACCTGGCGCCGTATATGCCTATGCTGAGTCACGTAATAGTCTACGGTCCATATCACCAACACGCCTAAAAAACGGCACAGAGACATGTATTCCCAGAACAACTTAGGATTACTTTTCATGCAATATCGGGATGTTCAACCATGATACCAATCAACATGGGTATACGCAAGCCCAACGCCCATATCTCAAACTACGCTTCACCCCCAGTGGGGTTCACCGAGCTAGATCGACTATTTTTATTTACTAAAAAAGCCAATGGAGTTAGAATTAGCGCCCAGTCTGATGTACGAATGGCACGCAGCTGAAGGTTATAAATAAAGGGTGTATACTTTCCTCTATACCTTTGAGCTTTCGTATGCCACCCCATTGTACACTTTAATGCTCTACATTATCACTGAATATCCATTGCAACATAGTCTCCAAACAGCAAGTCAATACTCCAATAATGGGTTTGAAGGGTTCTCTCAAGAGCCTTGCTGAAGGAATTACTCCTAAAGCGATTGCCAAACTTACGGCAGAATTTCCCGGAAACGTTACCACGAAAAACAACGTCGTTAAGACAGTGAATCTCCGCATCGATCTTCATAAGCATATGACTCAGCCCGATTGGACCACAGCAAAGGTGCAGGCAAATACTCAAGCCACGGACCAGGGAGTCAAAGAATTTATAAAAAAAGGCAACAAAGGCTCGCACTCAGGAACCCATAAAACCATCATCGAAATCCCGTTTAATCGCAGAAATTTTGATGAAAACAACTTCAAGTCCACTATCGAACAAGCATACAAGGCATGCAACGCAGACGACGACAACGGTGAGGAATCGTCAAAGGGCAAAAAGGACAAAAAGTGAATCCTCCTTGAAGGCCGACCAGCATTTTGGGAATGCAAAAGTGAGTGCTCTTTGTGAATTTATTTTTACACCCCCACTTTTGGTAGATGGATAGCTTACGGATTTATTATTGATAATAGATGCAAATATCGAATGAACAGTGCAGCTTTCTCTGCTTCATTACACCAGAATATAAGATGACTGATTAACCCCAGCTTTGATTGCTAGCTCTTTGTCTTTATTTTGTCCTCTGTCTATACATACTTCATTATGGAGTAAACCAGGGCATCAACAAATGTAGTAATATAGTTAGTGGTAATTGAAGCTGCATACTGTGTATAACTTATCTAGAATATTTGTCTAGTATAGTTAACTCAAAAGTAACTGCTATTCGTTTATTAAATAACAATTAACACTAAGTTCAGAAGTAGTTCTTGACTCCTAGTTATAGCGGGTAAGTTATCCCTCACCAATTCATCCAGGACTTGGCACCCAGAGCAGAAACTCTCAGTTCCTGTTCTATATAGGTTTCTGCATCCAGCACAAGGTCTTTACTTGACTATTTTCCCAAATCCCGTCTACTAATCATGTGCTTTCATATTAATTTCATAGCCATGCGATAATCTGTATTTGAGTCCTCTTCCTATGATTCCTAGTTATTACGATATAAGTCCTAGCAATGCAATATGTCTTCTGACTAGATATGATCTTTTTTGGGTATATAGGTCCAGCTAATAATAGTGCCTCTACGCGCTGCGACCTACATACAGCCAAGGCAATGGGCCAATAGGATCTTAGTCCATATGCGTTGGATGTCACGTATCTTTTGCTTAGCTGCATAATAGCAGGGGTAGTTATTGTGAAACAGTTGGCTAGATGCTGAGATTCTTCATCCTATTATATCGCCTCTTAACAGGCTTTTCAATTCTGCTGAGCTGCAAACCTCTTTGGCCCCCATTTATGCGCTTGGTGTAAGCCGTGGGGATTCTTAACTTGACTAAATATAGCATCCTAGCGAGGAGCAGTTTACGAGTTTTTAATATAACTAAGGCAGCAGCTCTCTGAATTTCTGAGTGTTTAATCTCTCATTTCCATGTGTGAGTTTCTTCTATATCACTATTATTGCTAGATCATAAAAGCACGGTGTCCAAGGTTCTCAAGCAGTTTGAAGAAGCATTCTTCAAGGGAAGTGCTTACAAAAAGTTGTTTCGGAAGCAAACCCCGGGAAAACGCATTGGACTACCACAGGCTGGTGACAACGACAAGATATACCAAGTCCGACTTGACGCTGGCGAAACGATAAACGGCATTAAGCGGGTTTACTTACAGGTAAACTCACAAGCAAAGAACGATGCCCTCTAAAAGTGGAAAAAGAAACACGGAACACATAGCAACCTCGCAGTGGGAACCATAGATGAGAACACCCCGGAAGAAGAGCAAGAGGATGCTGCCAAGGCATTTTGGAAAGATGTTGCAGGCCAGGCGAAAGATAACCTGCTATAAAGACTGGCAAGCGTAAGTATTGCACACTAATATGCTTACAATGCTAACTAATCCTGTAGCTAAGTGGAGGGTTATCGGGGGGGAAGGGCGGTCGTCCATCATTGCTACCATAAAAACATCCCTAGCCTTCGGGCATTTTCACTTTTGTTACGAAATCCATGTTGAGGAGTGAATAGATTTAGGGTTTGACCTACCAAAAACTCTTTACCATGATTTTTGTCATGGAGATTGTGGCCTCAGCAAGAGAATAGTAAAGGCGTGTTATATATTGTTACACTTCAAATCCATATATTGTTTAATTCACCTAGATGAGGTGGTATTTATTGTCGTTAGTTAAGTATGGCGCTACCGATACCTTTAGCTTATTCACTCGTTACCCTTAGTACTTAGCGGCCGTATTCAACAAGTTTATATTACCTTTTTTCTTTGCTAACAGTACCGAACTACCATCTGTCATATAAAAGCCAGAGCCTAATGCGAAGTGCATATCTAATTTAAGGTAAGCGGGCCGGGCCTTAAGTGGAGAGTAACCTACGTTTATGCTACCTTGTACATAGATCTATACGCACAAACCAAGCATTATTGATTGCAAATAAGCAGAACACTGTGTTTATATGCTCTCTATAGCTCCCGGTCCTGAGACTCGTGCATTGGTTTGAACATAGGTATTAATATAAAAGTAGGAATAACCAAATACCCCTCCACATATGTCCTAGCTATAAACTCTTCTGAACAACCCCGTAGCCCTCGATAAACGGCCACATTCGCCGTGATTCTTCTCTAGATTTCTCACTCGCCATCTGTTCAACAAATATATCAAGTAGTTCTTGGTTTTGGCGGCGTTTCTCTACAATATCCATTTCAGGGGATATCCATCCATCTTCGTCTGTATCCAGGCACTTTCTCGCTATTTCGTGTGCCTTATACCAGTCCTCATAGTCTCTAAACTGAGTGTCATGCTCAGCTATCTCCTCTTGACTAAAGGAGTAAGGGCATTCACCAGAAAAGCCTAGTTCAGACCAGCTTTGGGATATCTCTATCATACATGCGCGAAGAGGGAGGACGCCAACCTCTGACGTTTCGCCACAGCGCTTGAAAAATTCCCGGAAAACACGAGGAAATTTCGTTGCGGTATAAGCTGCTCGATTTTGAAGAAAACTAGAAACCTCGTATGCCTTTGCTGCCATAGCTTGTTGCTGTTCATATCTTGCTAGTTGTTGTTCTTCTGCATCTAGCTCATGAAAGTTTTCAGGTAGTTTTGGTTGTTGGAACCCCTTGGGGAAATTTTGAGGTGGCTCTAGGAAAACAGGCCATCGCGCTTGTAGGAACAAAGGAAGGACCGATATTGATTGCCAGTCAATGAGCGAAAGAATTTGCGATGGTTTATTAGGAGACACATATATGTTTCCCATGTGAAGGTCTGTATGCCAGATGACAGGTTTTGCGGGCTGTGCGAGAGTAGGGTTCGAGTCCAGTAGTTTCATGACGCAGAGAGCGCTTTCGAGCAGACTTGTCCTCTCTGTAGAGCTTCCTTGGTAGAATGTCCCTGGGTGAGGTGATGGGGCGTGCAAAACACGAGAGATTTCTCGACTAGCAATTGCAATGCCTAACGCAGACAATGTATTCCCTAATGGGGGGGAAATGTTAGAAAGGCCACAAAAAGTATAGCCAGGTATTCTCACATGGGCCTAGATCGATGCTGGATCCCTCCATTCCCTCACAGTCCTCTGGCACGTACGATCTGTCACCTGTGCGGCCTACACAGTATGACTGGGAAGGGTCGACTTCTATATTAAGAGGTTTCCAAGTCGGTGAATTCCCAAAAGATGACCGGAGATAGAGGCTACCATAGGCAGGGAGTTGAATTGAAGAGAGCTCATGTTCGATCATCGTAAGTCGCTTAATAAGCTCCAATTTGTCTAATTGTGAGATCTCACCCCATATCTTGAAAAGTGGAACACCTGCTGCCTTCTCCATGATGATATATTCTGCGCCTACAGGGTTCGCAGGATCCGAGCACCACGCATATACTTCTGGGGCAGGAACATTTGTATGCTGTTTCACTAGTTATGAACGCATAAATAAGTTGATTGAATGTCAATGAGTGGATATAGGACCTTATCTTGCCATATTTCAATATAGCAACCTCCGATTCAGTAGTATACACTGCCGGTCCAGAATTGCGACAGGGAATCTTTGCAATAACCTCCATTCCATTTTCCTTTATCATTAAAAGTGCCTTACTGAAGCCACCTTCCATCTTTTCAACCACTCTCACTGGGGATACTTGGCCTCCCGCAGTAGCCGCGAGGGCACAGAGAGCATCCAGGTTGAATTTCACATAACGCCGGTCAAATTGGATCTTCTCGTTAACGAGGAAATTACCATTCGTATACTCAAAAAGTTGTTCTGCACTTATGGTTTTGCCTTGACTAAAGTTAGCAGTCATATAAACAAACTGAATAGACTCGTAAGTACCTCGACATAGGATACGTAGACCCCGGCTTGTTTGCTTCTGAGAAACATTTGTCCTCCGCAAGAATGAAGAGATATAATTTCGCATTCTTTCTAAGAGAAACCTATAATGCACTCGTTTGCGGCCCAGAGCGAAAAAACCTTCAGAGTCTGGCTACAACAACTTTCATTGTGACGCGTAGAAATATGGCCCAAGGCAAATTGAGTGTATGTCATGTGATTGGATGTCAGCCAATGGATCCATTAACTATGTGTCACATGATGATATGAAGTCTAACAGGGCACAGCAAAGCAGCTAGACTACCTATCTAGCAGGCGGGATATGGATTCCTTTTATGCCTGTACTTCCATATAAGCCGCATCTCTATCCCGTAAAATATCTGTTCTGGCCGCGCTAATTATCTGAGATGATAACTTCCCGTTCCAATATGCACATCGGCTATAGTTGGATTATGTCATCCACTCTTATTCGGCTCGCAATGGTAGACATTATGTAGTCCAACAGATATTTGCTTCATTAGATAAGCTCATGCTAACCGTATCAGGAATCTCATACCACAACTCATTGATAAATTTGACATCATCTCTTGCCAGCACGCCTCTCAATCATCATTCCTCTGTCTAACTAGGCCTCATGGCTTGCCCGTACCTCATTGTTTATTCTTTTATGTACCCGCTAGTTTTGTGACATATTGCTATTTACCCTAAATCAAAGGCTCCTTGGGAGTACGAAGACGGGTACGATCTATAAACGGCCAAAATGGGCAATAAGTATATTAAATTAACTCACATTTCTATAGTTGGGACAGAAGGCGACTAGTCAAACTAGTTAGTGAAGCCTCCTAATCTTCTACTTGAAGTTGCGCCTGAAAATCTCTGAATTTCGAAAGGTCTTGGCGCCTTCAAGTGCTTAACAGCTAATCTGCTTAACTATAGGATAAAGCTATGTCTAAGAGTTCAGGATATGTCATTATAAGCCACGAGGATCAAGCGACTCCACCTGACGAACTATTTAAGGCAGTAGAACAACACATTGGTAGTAAGGTGTATCAGGGTATTTGATCTAGCGCTGCCTCCCTTGGTGGCAAAAGGGTTGACTGTGGAAACCCCAGCGAGGGGCTTTTGTATTATAGAGCAAACGTGAACATGGCGTACGGTGAATTAATACTTTCTTAAACCAAAGGGTGAATGTCTAATAGCTTCCTGGTATCCAATGGTTTTAAGATATGCTTGGTTGCTCCTTTAGTGAAACGATAACGTCTCGACCTCAAGTTATATTTTGGCAGATGAATCTAACCAAGCTACAACGGTACCCTGCTGGCCCCCAGAACACTATTTACACGTACTGTTTAGCAAACAGCAAGATGCTCCGATGGGAATGGCCTGTTCCGCTTTGTTGATGGTTCCCATTGAATGACCGGGGCGGAAATTGATCGCACTGCCGCTGCCTCTATCACCTGAAACCATATGAGACCTTGATTATGCCTGCAAACTTAACTATAGTGTATCTGCAGACAGGTGTTGGTGTTGGTGTTTGGATGGGAGTGGGTGGACAACCAAACTCCATGTCGAATGTTGTAACTACTTAGTCAATAACTAGTCATCTCAAGTACTCTTGCTTCTGCCCATATAACTATTCGAGCAGACATTTTATCCTCGTACGTAGGCTCTACTATGTACAAGCTCACGAATACACCCCTGTATGCTCTCTTACGCATTCAACCAATCATAATTCGCTGCTCCTGCTTATATTTTATACTCTATTAAAAAGCATAGCGATGGGAATTCGTAAATCTATGTCAAAATATAACCAGTCTCTCTGCCGCCAATTGGTGCGGGCTCGGCCGAATGGCAGATTCTGACAATTTACATAGTACATTCATTATCCGATCACAGGGGGTTCCGGGTTGAAAATGTTGAACCCTGTGAGAACAGACGATTTAATAAACGCTTATTGTTTACGATAGATAGTGGATGTATCCTGCGATAGATAATAGTGATGTAACAAGCACTTACGAGTGCATTGAGCTTAAGAAGGGAATGCTTTGTTCGTTTTGTAACAGAATATATATTGAGCATCATCAAAGTGTTCCCCACCTGAGGACCCGCTCTGCCCGCTTAATTAACTTAAATACTCACTTTAGGTTTTTGTATGACGGATGGTGGTTATTTTCAACCTCCACTCTATGTCTATTCAAAGGACGATGCTGTCAAAGGAGACGGGTTACGGTTCTGATCTTTGATCAAATTAAGCTAAGTACATTTATAGCCTCAAAACTGATAACTACATAGTATGTATCCCTGAGCTCACATGGATAGTTTCGGAAAGCATCAGCTTCAGCAGGGATGTAGTTACATAAACCTGGTGAAATACTGCTGGGTCCGATTGAATCAGGTGCCTTCATAGAATGCGGCATAATATCAAAAGAGCTCACAGTAGTGAGGGGAAGACCTTGATATGTTTATCGAATCAGAGACCACACCAACTGCTATCATGCCCCATCTGTTGGAAGACAGGGCAATGGAATGAGCCATGATAACACTGAAAGCCAGGCAGTCATATGCTAGACACAGCCTTGTGCATGAGGTATGCCCTGTTCATCAAGATATAAAGTGGTATTTACCGTGATAGTATAGATAGGAATTCAACGAGCTCTCAAGGCACCTTTGCATACCTAGACATACGCCCTTAACAGTTCTGTCATCACACGCTATACTTAAACCTGCCAATGAGTGTCACAGAAAAAATAGACGATGTGTATCCTAGAAGACCAAGTAATTTAAGTCTGGAAATGCGGCCATAGAGGCCCAGGCATAGAGCAACCAGAACTTCACCGATGTCTTGACGCCATGGAAAGGGGGACGAATTGCGATACACCAGAAAAGGCTGCAAAGGGCTCCAGTCGCAGTCGGGGTAGATTGAATGTTTGCCTTGACTGCCGTCAAAAGAAAGCCCGATCAAAACCAAAGAATGGCGACGATACTGGAGCTGGAGGAGCCGGAGCTGGGGCTGCTGGTGGATCCACCCAGTCAAGGGGCATCACCGTTGGTGCCTAAGTACGGAGTACAGGTGCGCATATCCGGTCTAGACCTTCATTATCAAACTGAACTAACAGCAGCAAGCATCCCTTGAAGTGAAGCTAGGCAGCAGCCCCCGAGAACAGATTCACTGGCCTCAACGCCAGCACGATTGTTTGCTTTCTGCCTGTCAAGTGAATGGAGGGTTCATCTCAACATGGCCTCTGAGCCTTTCTTTGGTTACTATTGTTGATATTTAGCTGAGAAACGAAATTCTGTAAAAAAGCTCAATAAGCCCCTGACTAGTCAAATGACTATTACTAATATGTAAAAAGAAAAATTAACTAGTTAGTTACATATAAAGATTCAACCCAGGCGCTTTTCACTAATCTCCATCATCCACTCGTTTTAACACCATCATTATTATCTTACATTTCTACACAAGCAGGAAGATAGACATGGCGTCTTCACCCCTCGTAATGCCATATTACCCTGGGTTCATTACCGTTGGCTGTTCTGGAATAATCTGTAAGGTAGGGGACTCCTACATCGTCAAACACCCCAAGTTAGCACCCCCGTCAGCCCAGCAACGGGAAGCATATAACGAAATGCAACTGGAGATGATCGGAATTGAACGCCAGATATATGAACGACTGGGTCAGCATGACAGCATCATCCAGTACCACGGCCCTTTGGACGACTCTGGGGCGATCAAACTAGCCTATGCAAAACAAGGCGACCTTGAAGACTACATACCAAGGAACAAGATGCCGTCCAAAGCAGTACGGATAGCCTGGATCCGATCTCTAATGTCTGGATTTCATCACATCTACTCTAGCAAAGTGCTTCATTATGACATCAAGCCAAACAACATCCTCATTCACGAGGGTTCAGTCAAGATCACTGATTTTGGCAACGGCCTGATCTTCCCTCTTGACACGGACATGGAGAAGGTCTACACGGAAGACCCGCATGCGAAAGTAGACTTGTCAGGAATCGGTTGTGTGGTCTATTCAATTTCTGCATGGAGGGTGTTCCATTATGAATATTTTGAAGAGGACCGTTTCCCGCGTCCGGATGAAGTTCCTGATACTGAGGCGCTGGTGTACCGTGAAATCATCGACAAATGCTGGAGAAACGAATATTATTCTATCCGGTCCCTATATGAGGATTTCCAGAAACATGAGAAGGAGATTATCATTCCGGACCTGGAAAAGGATGGAAAACTACGGATGGAGTTCATGTTGTGGTTCTGTGCCGTTCCGTCTCTCTTGTTTCTCTCGGGCCAGTTTCTCGCAGACTTTCGTTGATATGGGTACATTCACATATTTTTGTAGGCATTAAGATCTACGCGTGAGCAGCCGCTGGCGGCTGCTATGTTTTTCTAAGAAAAGTCTCCTAGAACCGTTGTATTATTTCCGTTGACAACTCCACACCAACCAGAAGTTCTTATATAGGTCTTGATACCTGAGCGATTAGAAAATAATGTCGATCTATTAATTCATGAGATAATGGTACATTTCCTCTATATTTTCCCCCCAACGGCCATGAATTGAAGTAAAAGAAAAAGAAGCATACAAAAGAGACAAGACTGTAAGTAGTATACAGGAAATATCAAGAAGTTGCCTCGAGACTAATTGCGGACACGGCCGGTCTCAGCACCCGGTGCATCAGCTGCGTTGGGAGCAGAGAAGCCCAGGCCATGAGCCTTCTTCCGTCTTCCTTTGCGATCACCGTATTTCTCATCGAATTTGCGTATAGCAGTCAAGGAAGACATGTCTTCGCTGATAGATGCACTGATCTCCTCCATTGCTCTGTCGAAATGTTCTTTGCGCAAGGTACGGTGTTCAGGGTATTTGTAGGGTTCGTCTCCCTTGTGCTGTGCCGCGATGTCATTCTCTTCTCGAACACAAGCCAGGGCCGCTGCGACTGAGAGGTTTTTCAAATCGGAGCCAGAGTAGAACGGTGTCTTTTCAGCAATGTCAGCTAGATCTACGCAGGGCGCGAGACGTTCGTCCTTGAGGTGGATGTTGAGAATGGCCAGTCGGTCCTTTTCGGTTGGTAGGTCTACTAGGAGGCGACGTGGGAGACGACGGAGTACGGCATCGTCTAGGTCGAAGGGTCTGTTTGTAGCAATCATGATGAAGGCGGAGAGACTGTTCATGCCGTCCCATTCGCGGAGGAACTGGTTGATAAGTTCTCGGTGAGAGGTGCGGTTACTTGCGCCTGTTCGAGAGCAGAATATCGCATCCGCTTCGTCAATGAAAACAACACAGGGAGTGAGTTTTTTGGCCAACGTGAAGATGGCGCGAACGTTCTTCTCGCCTTCTCCGACATACATGTCATATACGTCTGACCCACTGATTTCGAGCACAGTGGCACCGCTCTCGCGAGCTACGGCTTTGGCAAGCATCGTCTTACCCGTTCCTGGAGGGCCGTATAGGAGTAGTCCGGGTATCTTGTCAGTCGCAAGGACACCGTATGTGAATGCCTCGGGCCGGATAAGAGAAAGGGAGGTAAGTGTCTTTAGAGCTTCCTTGGTCTCTGGCGGGACATGGACGTCTGCAAAAGTAGTCGTTATGCCCTCTGCGTCGACCACGCCGTTGAGGAGCTTCTCTTCATGCGTGTTGCATTTTGGCCGTAACTTGTTTCGCTTGTCCTTGTGAGGAGACAGTTTTGACGGTTTGGCCTTGGTCTGCCTCTCGCCGAGCCAGTCGCATTTGACCTGGTCACTTTTCCCTACTAGCTCGATACCTCTGGCGATATGATCCAGTGTCAGACATTCGTCCTGCTTTACGCAACCAAGGGTGAGTGTGGATATGCGATGAACAAGATCAAACGGCCAGTACCCAGTATCAAGGCCTGAAGTTCGAACAAGATCCTCATCCAGTTCCCAGGGCTGATCATTGAGAATGCTCTGAGCAGCAGTTTCGGACCCTCTGAGCCGGGCTTTCAGCATACCCTTTAGATGACGGATGTTGATTTCGAGTATCCTCTTCTTTGCGTCTTTGGAGAATATCTCTTCTGCAGCCTTTGACGAGATGGCGGGAGGCACAACGATGGTTGACGCACGCTGATCGTAGTCTCTCGGTGTTAGTCTTGGGAAGGCTTTCTCGTAGCCTTTCTCAGCTTCGGGCTCGGAGACGGTCCCTACAATGACTATCTGGTCACCGTTGCGCCGTCGTCGCATAACTGTTCTATGTAGTAATGAGAGAAAGAAGGATCCTCCCCGGGAACTCAGCAGGTCCTGGTAGTCTTGTATTTGAAGAATGAGAGTTCGCTTTTTGGGTGAGGGTGTTGACGAATTTATAGTGTTGGTGATGGTGATACTTTCAGCAGATTGAACAGGCTCAGGGGTAGAAGATGCTGGTTCTTCCTTTGCTTGATCGGCCTGTACACGTTTGCCCAAGGGTACATCCAGCAGCTCATTAATCAATCGAAGGCATCGAACGTCTTCGTCTGAATCCATATCGCCCTTCCGCTCACTACTGGGAAGAACCACCTTGGCGATTCCAAAGGATCCCTTTCCGCCAAACAGAGACTGCAGCATGGACGGATTGATCATGCCCGAGATATCAGCATTGATCTTTGTGACGGGAACAGTGCCAGACTGAGAAGACCAGCGATCTGACTCTTCGTCTTCCATCTCTTCCTCTTCTTCCTTCTCTTCTGTCTCTTCCTCGAGTTCCTTCTGTGACAGTCGCTGTCGAGGCCGGTAGACGTCATAGCCAAGCAAGAGCATCATAGAACTAGACAGCTGATCGTTCTCCTGTCGTTGCTGGCCGTATAGTTCGGCGATATCCTGCGCGTTCAAAGTGACGATGCTGGTATTCAGGTCCGTAGCCAGGCTCTTGACCACGGCGTCGAGAAAGAGAATTCCACCATCACCAGGGTACTGAAAGACAAGATGAGGCTTCGCAGATGCTGGATCGTGGGCATACCGGGCAGCAGGTAAGGAGAGACCAGCCTGGACCGCCGCTCTAAGCTCCTGCCATACCTCTGGGCTAAGAGTGTATCGAGAGTCCGAGTTCGACGGTGTTCCATCCTCCGGCTTACCACTGCTGCCATCGTCGCCTCCTTGGCCTTCACGCAGCTCACCTTCTCCCTCCACGCTCTCCTTCACACTCTGCTGAGATATCTGCACGTCCAGAGGGAGAAGTTCCGAAACCTGCGCCGACTGATCTGATATCTTGAGGTTCCGTCGATGGAACCAGGCCGGCAAGTCAACCGCAACCGACTTGGCCGTCTTATCTTCCGCCTTTCGATTCCTCATCGCCCGTCGAGCGCCCGATCCGTACGGACTGTATCCCTTGTCCTTCTTCCCCTGCAGGCCCGTGTCTTTCTTCTTGTCCTTCCCCTCTGTTGCCGCGGCGCCTTTCTTCGCCTCCGGGGCTGCCGTATCCCCTTCAATTGGTCTGCTGCTATTCACCGGCGTGTCTGCCGGGTTGTTTGGCCCATCTGGGGACTCTCTGTATACGCTCGAGGCGTGAAAGGAGCGCTGGTGCCGAGCATGTCGACGGTGTCTGGAGCTGGAGGCGAGAGAACGGGCTGCTCTAGAGTGCCCGTAACGCACCGAGCGTAGCGCGCATTGCATTTGGACGAGCATCCAGGGCAGATCTAGCACTGCTGCCACTGGGCTGGAGTATTTCGAGTATGTCTTCGACTCATCGGCGCTGCTGACCTTTGATGTCGTTTTCTTTGATGCTTTGATAGATTTTGATCTGATACCCGGATTATTGTTTTTCCGGAGCCTACAAAATTTTCCCGAGCTTGAGGTCCAACATAGCTTTACAGAGAGAAGAGAGTAAAAAGAGAATTCAAGTATCATAAGATTGTTCATTGACTAGACATGCTATCTATATACGAGAGATAAACCTGTAAATCTGCAACTGTTAGCGAGGAACAGCAAGTTGGTCAAGAGAGAAGAACAAGCGTGTTGAATGACAAGAATCAGACATCCAAGGAAGATAATCCGCTCAACGACACGTCGACTTAATAGGTTCATGCGACAGCTAGCGTGGAAACTGCGAATGTAGGAAAAAATTTCATCATAGAGTGGTGTAGGTGTGGAGGAGGTGTAGGCGTGGGTGTAGGAGTATAGCTTACCTCTGTCATGGCTAGCTCGAGAGCTGTGTCGAGCTACAGCTACCACTACCGTTGTCAACACCTGGATTATACAAGTCAGCAAAGGTCATCCGTCGAGCAGAAGCAGCATAATATAATGAGTAGCAGTTCCAGTCAGACAAATATACTGGCAAGCAACAGATCAACCGGAGAGGGAAGATCCGACTGTCTCTTCAAGGGCGACTCAGAGACGAAAGAAGAAAAAAAGGTTGTCATCACGGAACAGGCAGAAGATGTTCTTACATACCTCTAGCTACATCTTCATCTTCATCTTCAACTTCTTCGTCTTCATCTTCTTCAAGATGAAAAAGAAGAAAAGAAGAAAAGAAAAACTTTTTCATTTTTATAAGCGAAAAAAAAAAGTGAGAAAAAAAGTCACCACGTGATCTTATCCCAAAAAGGCTTAGCGTCTTTTTGAACGTCTTTTGCCTCTTTTTTTGCTTGTTGGAGACGAAAAAGCAGAAGAAAAAGGGCGAAGAAGACGAAGAAGAAGAAGAGAAGAAGAAGAAGAAGAAGAGCAGAGAAGAAGAGAAACCTGCGCTGCTCTCGACCTGATGGTGTTCAGGCGGAAGACCTCGCCGCCTCCGAGCTCCTGATACGCCCTCCTTCGTTTTTCCCGCCCCCAGCCTGCTTGAAATCTGCCCCTTCGAAAACACCCCCCAGAACTGCCGCTCACGTCTCTCCTTTTTTTTGGCGCTCGATTGATGGTATTATATTCGGAATAAGGGAGATACATTCTGTTGCCGGCGTCCTGTTGTGGCTTGATCTTGGATATATATACATATATATACCGCGGGGGTTAGAGAGACTCGGGAGACAGAGACTGGGGACAAACTGGATAGAACAGGTCGCATCGCGTCGATACACGCCGAATATCAGCACTTATCAGCAGTGCCTGCCTCTTGTCGCGTGTTCTCCGGGGGCTATTCTTTTCTATTCGGTCTGCTAGGTGACTTGGTCAATCGGAAATGATGATGGCGCAGCCGTTTCCTGCTCCCCAAGTCGGCATGGCGCACCATCCAGGCATGGTCCAGAATCACCCAATGGCTCCAGCTCAGCATCCGGGTGCCGCGCATCTCGCTGCCCAGGCTCCCGGCGGCGGCATGATTCAGCAGGTCCATGCTGGTGTTTCCGCACCCGGAGCTCCCCAGGCCTCCCAACCGGGCCCAATGGCCGCCGGAATGCAGCCCGTCTCGGGGCCGGGAGGACCTGGCCCTAATGCTCATGCTCTCTCTCATCTAGGGCCTGCTCACTCGCACCAGATGTTCCAGTCGCCGCACCTGGCTCAGAACTGTATGTTATGATCTATATATAAATATATGTGTGTGCGTCTATAATACTAATAGATATAGTTGCAAATAACCCACAACTCCTGCAGCAACATCACCTGCAACAACAGCAATTCATGCGCCAACGGCAGATGTTCCTCCACCAACAGCAACAGCAAAGGGTACAGCAAGCTCAGCAGCAGCAGCAACAAGCTCAACAGGCCCAGCAACAACAGCAGGCCCAGCAGCAGGCCCAGCAGCAGCAACCCGGCCAGCCGCAACCGCAGCAACAACAGCAGCCACAGCATGCTGGTATACCCGCCTCCATGCCTAACGGAACACAGGCAGTGACATCGGCCCACATGGCCGTGGCCCAGGCCGGCAACCCGGTCATGCACCCAGGAAACATCCCTCCTCACATACAACAACATCTACAGGCCCAGAACCATCATTCACAGGCCCAGAACCTACATCAGCAACAGCAGCATCTCTTCGCCATGCAGATGGCTCACCAGAACAATGCTGCCGCGCAGGCACAAGCTCAAGCTCAAGCACAAGCCCAGGCCCAGGCCCAGGCCCAGGCTCAAGCTCAGGCTCAGGCTCAGGCCCAGGCTCAGGCCCAGGCTCAGGCTCAACAGCAAAATGCACAGCAAAGAACCACCCAAGCACAAGCTTTGCATGATTCCCAGGGTGGAACTCCTCATCCACAGCCACAGCACCAACAACCTCCAGGCACAACCGCCCCTTCCCAGCAACCCGGCATACCTCCTACCTCGCAAGCTGGACCTCAGCCTCCACAGCAACAACCACAACAGGGTCCCACCCCACAACCTACGCCGGGTCAACATGTAGGACCCCCTCAGCAGTTGGCTGGGCCGGACGGGCAGATGCGAATAGCTCAGCAGCAGGCTATGCAGCAGATGATGATACCCCAGCGCATGGCAAATCCTATGAAAGGATCATCCATAATCAGATTATTCTCTTTTGCAGAGTGTCTCAGCGGCTATTCTGTAAGGTTATCTTAACCACATCACATTTTAACCGTAACTAATTGATACACTCTAGAACCGAAATCCTTCGCCGGGATTGCCATATTGGCAGTCATTCGTGGAGCAGTTCTATGCACCAAATGGAGTTCTTCGTTTGGTCGTCTTTAATGCGCAACGCGGGACCAAACAGTTTGAAATCTCTACGCCTGCACTTGCTCGGTACTACTGGACCCAGTTCACCAGCGGAATAAAACAGATTCAGATGATCGTTGAAAACATAGCAGAGAAAGACCTTCCTACCGGTGGCCAGATTGTAGAAAGTCAAAAGACCTCCTTCATATATTGGTTTGAAAACGGGTGTCAGGTTAGTTACTTTTATCATTGCATTTTTTTATTTATTTACTTCGGTTAGTTTTAACTGACGGATACGTAGCTTGTTTCTACCGGAACTCTGGTAGCCCAATACGGTCCCACAGGCAAGATAGAACTCCTCGACATTGGCACAGGCGGCCATACAGAATATATACCCCGTCACCAACTGCAACCTCCACCATCCCCAGAGCAGAAACAGAGCCCGAGGATGGGTAAACCCTTGAACAAGAGACAGAAACTCTCCGCTACCCCCTCAGTGTCTATACCGGATTCTATGGTCACGGACGACGGAGTCCCAGTAGCAGTCATGAGCTTCTTAGAGGTCGGTTCCCTCTAGCCCCCTTTCGACCAGGAAACAAAGAGCTGACTAGTCACGTAGGTCGCTGAAATAATATCCCAAATGCAAACCCTCTTCCAATATTCCCTACAACACCCTCACCTCTCTCCCCCTGACGCCCTCCACCAACTAGTAACCACATTTCCCCAGCAAAATCAAGCTCTCGGCATCAATCCCATGCCACCCGGTCAACGCACTCCAGGCATCAACGGGACTAACCAATTCGCCTCTCCCGCCGTGGGCCACTTGGGCATCCCCGGTGTCCAGGGATCCCCCCACATAGGCGGGCCAACACACACGCCCAGCCCTGCCCAAAACCCTGTTGCCGGCCCAGTAGCCATGGCAGCCCAGCAGAGCCAGCAAGGCACCAATACAAGCGGCAGCCAGGGCACCAGTGCCAACACTAGTCCAAACGTGACTAATAAACGCCGTCGGGCGAGTACTGTGAAGACCGAAGGAGATGACAATTCGTCTTCCATGGATGTCAACGGAGCTACACAGGGGAATGCCAACAAGGTGAAAGCCAGTCCTAGAGTGGGCGGAAAGAGACAGAAAGGGACCAGCTGATCCTCTTGGTCATTGAGCCATGAAAAGGACTCATAACACGACACAACACTATATAAAAAGAAAAATTCATCAACCGGATGAAGCATCGCCATGTCATGCTATCTACCCCTAGTATTCTTATCCTTACACGCTGGCGCGCCCTCTCCAATAACGGAGACTTGTGAGATTATGGTCCTTTCCGTTCATACATTTTGAACGTCTTTCTCTTCTACTCGTTTATTTGCAACTACCTGTCCGGCGCCTTGCTGTTCATCTCAACCCGCTCATCCATTTACAAGATTCACTTTACTTCTCTTGGGGGCGCTTCGTTCATCGCTTTATACTCTTGTCGGTTTATGAATCCTTCTTCCTCCCCTCTTCCTCTCCCATTTTCCTCATTCCATGTGTTCTGTTCTGTTCTTCAACAGACGGTGTTTTGGAGTCCAGTGTTTTTTTTCTCTGTGCCTATGTCTGTGTCTCTACTGTTTCAACTGCTATATCTCCCGCTCGGCTTCTTGGACTTGTGCCTCTTTCTGCTGTTTTGGATATGCCGTGGTCGTGGCCGTGTGATGGAATGCATGATATGCTTGCCTTGACGTCCCCCTTTTTTGTTCCACTTTTTTTTTTTTTTTGGAGTAGACGGCTAGGCGACGGTGATGATAATACATTCAACCTTTTGTTCTAATATAATTCTACCTGATATTCATGGTCTTTTGGACTTATTCTTGCTCCGACTCCTTCGAATAAAATTAGCCGTCGCTGCTTACCGACGGCACCGATCCTTGCTTTGCGACTCCCGAGGTTGGTCGACCTGCCACTTTTCAACTTCTTCCCACCAAACAAACCACCCGCAAGACCAGCTTTCTTACCGCTACATACACAGCTACAGTCGACATCGAAAAGGGCGTCTGCTTGAGAAATCATGTCACACTCGCACGATCACTCGCACGATGCGACCAACCACGGTCACACCCACGAGATACTCGATGGGCCGGGCTCGTACATCAGTCGTGAGCAGCCGCTAATAGAGAACCGCGACTGGAATGACAGAGCCTTTACCATTGGAATTGGCGGGTTCGTTCGCCCTCTCTCTCTCTCTTTCTCACCTCATGTTCGATTATCGTCTCTCCCCTGCAAGCTAACCTGGCTTGCATTGGCAAAGCTTGACTGGCGGGGATGAGAAGATACGAGTTGTATCAATACTAACGGCTATTTACATTCAGGCCAGTGGGATCGGGAAAGACTGCTCTGATGCTGGCGCTATGCATGGCCTTACGTGACGAATACAATATTGCTGCTGTCACGAATGACATTTTTACTCGGTGGGTTGCTAAAGTAGCTATTTGATAACAATGATACTAACACATGCACAATAGAGAAGATGCAGAATTCCTCACCCGCAACAAAGCTCTCTCCCCGTCCCGTATCCGTGCCATCGAGACAGGCGGATGTCCGCATGCCGCCGTCCGCGAAGATATAAGCGCCAACCTCCTCGCTCTCCAACAGCTACAACGCAAGTTCAAGACGGATCTACTCCTCATCGAGTCCGGCGGAGACAATCTCGCGGCAAACTACTCTCGTGAACTCGCTGATTTCATCATTTACGTTATTGACGTTGCTGGCGGCGATAAGGTGCCTCGTAAGGGCGGACCAGGGATCACAGGCAGTGATCTGTTGGTCGTTAACAAGATTGATCTTGCAGAGGCCGTGGGTGCTGATCTGGGTGTTATGGAGAGAGATGCGGCGAAGATGAGAGATGGTGGTCCTACGGTCTTCGCTGTGGTCAAGCAGGGTCAGGGAGTGGAGCATATCGTCAATCTGATCCTGAGCGCCTGGAAGAGCAGCGGGGCTTACGACGTTAGCCTGGAGAGATGGAAGAATGGCTCTCCAAAGAACTCTGGGTCCGTAGATGAGTGAGAAGGAAAACTTGATATCCTCTTTCTTTCAAGCGCTCGACTTGATGATATTCATTCAGAAACAGCCATTCTTCTATAGCCATGAAACGCCGTTCAACCATGCAACCAATAAGACAAATGTACAAGCATCGTTAACTTGAATGGGTATTATTCTGTTATTTCCCCAAAAGGACAGGCAGATGAAGAAGAGCACGCAGAATCACTTCTTCACGAACCTCCCAAGTGCCGGTCCTAGTTCCTCTCTCTCCCTTCGCCGTCTCTCCTTCAGCTTCTCGTTCTGCTCCTTTCTCATAGCCTCGACCTTCAACCTGTTCTCATCAATGATATTCTTGCCACCGCGTTTCCGAAGATATTTCCTCAGTGCACTATTTCGTCCTCTGCCACGATTCTTCAGCTTCTCAGCAACATCTTCCTTCTTCTTGTCAAGGTCTCTGGCTTCCCGTCGAGCTTTCTCACTAGTCAAGTCCAAATTACCCACGAAATCGGGGTTGAGAGAAATCATCTCTGGCTGCAATTTCGTCAGCAAAGCCTTGACTTCAGCCTCCTGCCGCTGCTTGCTCGTCTCGTAAGGGTTGGCTTCCATTGCATCGAAGTTGGGTTCACCAGCGCCGGGAACGATCATGCTCGAGAAGCCCTTGTCGTGCGCTATACCGAGCACATCTTCGTACGGACACCATCGTATGCCTTCCACACGCTGTCCTTCGCCTCCCCACGCCATGTAGGGACTGCGGACCTTCTCTTGGTCTTCCTGCGCAGCTTGAAATAGTCCCTTCCATACACTGACTTGTGTCCCCCAGCCAACTCCCGTTAAACCTCGATCACTTATTGCTACCGTCGAGCCGGGCTGGTGTAGATAGTATGAATGTACTTCTTTGAACATGCGGATATCCCATACTGCCATTTTCTGATCCTGACCAGTTGATACCATGTACCGTCCTTGTCTGTCGACCGCGAGTGACCGGACTGGACCACGGTGAACCAGGGCCTTTACCAATGCCGTCTGTGAGTTGGGAGACCATAAACTGACGGTGCCATTCTGATGACCAACGTGGAGGATGGCGTTGTAAGGGTTTTGGCATAGGGAGGTCGGACATCCCTTTCGTGTCGGTAGCTCTGCCACCAACTGACCCGTCGAGGTGTCTGTGTATTTTAAATATCCGCTTGTCGCCTACACATATAAGGCGTTAGTCCAGTAGTGAACACAAGTAAACACTTTGGGCCAAACCTACCGCACTAGCGAGGAGGAAGTGATATGGTAGGAATTCAAGGTGTGTTGGCTCGACATGCTTGCTCAAACAGTGTATCTCAACACCAGTATGATCATATATATAAACGTATTTCTTCTGCGCAACCGCAAAAAACTGATCGTTATGTAGCCACCTTGCATCCCTCACCGTCTCGCCGAGCTGTAGCTCGCATCCCAGCTTGCCTTCTCTCCAGTCCATCGTAGCAACATGACCTTTTCTCCCGGCCAGCAGAAGCTTTCTCCCATTGCGCGTGTAATCCGCCCTGTACGGTCCCAGCTCTTCTAGTTTCAAGTCAAAGCTGTTCTTCGCAACTTCAATACCGACATTCGCTTTTATCTCGTCCTGACGGACTTTATATGTTCTCTCAAGCTCCCCTTCAGCTTCAATGTATCCGCCCTCGTTCTCAAGCAACAGCTCGGAATCTTTCGCTTGGAGAATCGCATTCTTGTATTTTGCTTCAAGATTCCTCAGGTTACTCCGCAGTTTCTTGTCCCTTACGGACTTCACTGCAACCTGTTTGCCTCGTCCATATGTCTTTTGCGCTTCGGCGAATTGCTTGCTGGCTTCGTGCGCTGCTGCGACTTCTTCCTTTGACCGCCTTGGGGCGTCCAGCTTGGATTTGGTGACCTCCATAGCCATGGCTACTGCGGCACCAACAACAGCTCAACTATCAAATATACAACAGTTAAAAGATGTATTTTTCTTCTTCCTTTTCTTTTGAGCTTCAAAAATCTCCAAAAAATAAACCATAAAAAATAAAAAATTAAAAAAATTGCCAAGATTTCGCCCACAAAAGATAAGATCTCACGTGATCTTATCTTTTTACACAGAAATGTTTTTTATATTTTTATATTTTTCTTCGATTTTGCGACGAAAGAAAAGAAGAGGAAGAGAAAAAAAGAACGGAGTGCGAGTGTGTTACTGTTATATTATTCTCTGCTTTGGATTGCCCAAGCTGGACTCGCTACCGTTCAGATTTAAGGGCTCAGGGCCAGGCAAGATGGCTCCCATGGCGATGGCAGAGCAGCATCACCACCGGAATACGACGAAGAAGGCGAACAAGGTCTTCAAGTCCAAGCATATGACCAAAGGCGCTCTGAAGGAGCTATCTAAAGGTTTGTATAGCTGATGCAATGGATAGAATATCGCTAATGGTCAATTAAGGAAAAATCGAGTTCGAGAGGGGCAGCCGCAAAACTCCCCACCAGCAGCTCATGACGAAGATGCAGAGACGAAATCAGGCCGAACAGAAGAAGAGACTCAAGTCCAGAGCTAAGTCCGAGGCTGTTAGTATATTCTCTGGCCAACACGGCGCATCCAGACATGTGGCAGTCATACCGGTTTCAGAGGGAGTGGATTTGAATGCCGTAGTGCTACAGCTTAACCAGAGCGTCGAGGTGCCGGATAGTGAAAGTCACAGTGGCATCTGCCGAGTGCGGATCGACAGATTCAAGCAGAGTGTTACATATATCCCCGCCACGAGGGACTTGATCAGCGCGTTGGATGTGTGCCGGCTTGCAGATTTTGTCATCTTTGTTGTCTCCTCGGATGTCGAAGCCCTGGATGAGACGGCTCAAGTGCTGCTTAAAGCCGTAGAAAGCCAGGGTATCTCTAATATTATGTCCCTCGTACAGGTATGATTACCTTCTTTCGAATACATTGGCCATTTTACTAAACCTACGAACACTACCAGGGTCTTGAGAAGATACCAACACCGAAGAAGAGAACGCAAGTCGTGACATCGCTAAAATCATATCTGACACACTACTTCCCTAGCCTTGACAAGGTACACTCGCTCGACTCTAGACAGGACTGTTCGAATGTTATACGGGGACTTTGCACAGCAACTCCAAAGGGCATCCATGGAGGGATGACCGAAGTTGGATGCTGATCGAAAATGTCGAGTGGCCTACGTCTTCGGCGGAGGAAACAGGAGATGTCGTGGTTACTGGAGTTGTTCGAGGAAAGGGGCTCAAGGCAGATCGACTAGTACATATTCCGACCTGGGGAGATTTCCAGATATCATCGATCACGAAGGTGCCTCCTCCGACACGCAAAAAGGACGATGCGATGAATATTGATGATACAGTGAACGAGGAAGTTCTGGATGAACCGACCGAAGACGCTGAGGATCTTACTACCGTGGCTCCTGAAGAAGTGTTCATGACGGACGATACGCCTTCAATGCTTGGGAAAGAGAGAAAGGGTGTCTTACTGGACGACCATCACTATTTTTCAGACGAAGACGAGCCGGAGGCTTATGAGATACCCAAGAGAATACCCCGTGGTACATCAAAGTACCAATCCGCCTGGTATCTCGATAACTTCTCCGATTCAGGATCCGATCTCATGGACGAAGAGCACGACGATGACGAAGAGATGATGGATATGGACGAAGGCCGCCCCGAGGATGGTGTTTTCCCCGATAACAGAGATGCCATGACCGAGGGTGGCGGCACCGAATACCCGCAGTCCGAGATGTTCTTGGACCCATCGCCAGAGGAAGAGGCCAAACAAATAGAAGAATACCGAGCTAGCAAGAAGAGTGAGGCACAAGAGGACCTTGAATTCCCTGACGAGATTGAACTTCATCCCAACACATTGGCAAGAGAGCGCCTGGCAAGGTACCGTGGCCTCCGAAGCCTCAAGACCAGCAAGTGGGAGACTGAGGAGGACAGGGCATATGAACCAGAGGACTGGCGCCGTCTACTCCAAGTGCCGGATTACAAGGGAGCTCGCAATCAGTGTATCCGTGAAGCCCTTGTTGGCGGCGCGAAACCCGGAACTAAAGTGAACGTCCATCTTCGCGCCGTCCCATTGAGCCTTCAGCAGCGCAACCCATCTCCTCTCTCCCTCTTCTCTCTGCTTCGCCACGAGCACAAGCATGCGGTGGTCAATATCAACATGACCCTAAACTCGACGGTAGAAACACCTATCAAGTCAAAGGAGGAGCTGATCATCCAATGCGGCCCTCGTCGACTGCTGGTCAAACCCATCTTCTCCTCGGCCGGAACAACCCCGAACAACGTGCACAAGTTCGATAGGTTCATACACCCAGGCCGCAGTGCGGTAGCTACATTCATCGGCCCTGTATCCTGGGGCTCGATCCCGGTACTCATCTTCCGACGCACAGCCACGGCTGACCCCGAGGTCCTTGATGGAAGCGACGAGGCCAACACCAAAACCGCCTTAGAACTTATCGGAACAGGCACATCCATGGCACCAGACCAGTCTCGTGTGGTAGCCAAACGAGTCATCTTGACCGGTCACCCGTACAAGATCCACAAGAAGCTCGTTACCGTCCGGTATATGTTCTTCAACGCAGAGGATATCGCTTGGTTCAAAGCTCTTCAGCTCTGGACCAGACGCGGCCGCACCGGCTATATCAAGGAGAGCCTGGGAACCCACGGATACTTCAAGGCGACCTTCGATGCAAAGATCAACCCGCAGGACTCTATTGGCATCAGTTGTACAAGG
>NW_003299166.1:1008169-1149455 GCF_000151145.1 Microsporum canis CBS 113480
CTCGATCGATATCATATATCTCTCTTCGCTTCGTCTCTCTCTCTTCTTTCGTCCAATCTTTGGGCTCTCATCACATGACACTCACTATTTCAACTTCATCAACTTCAACATCAGACAAAATCATCAAGATAAAACAACAGCTAACTAACTCTCTCTCTCTCCAGCTCGAGAAGATGCGCCTCTGGCGGGCCTGAAGCCGCTGGGCTGCAACCAACAAGCTTCGGGCATCAAACCACGGGCTAAAAGCCCTGCGTTTCCGCTGCAGCTCTGCTATCCTTGCCAGCGCCTAGTGGGACTTTTTCAAATCCTTCCATAACTTTTCGCTCGCAAGCTCGAGGGGCGGTGCACCTTTAAATATTATGGCTGATAACATCAATAAACCTGCGACGGATGCGATGTTATCCGCTTCTTTCGTTACGATATCCTGCTTTTTTCTTGCCTCGCCTTGCATGCGGGAAGGCGGAACCCTTGTCTTTCTTATATATATCATCTCTATCTCGTTTACGGAGCTGGATATATATAACTCTCTTCCCCGGGAATGCTGAGATATCTTCCTCCTAGGCTCGTCTCCAGTTCGATTCCTTTTGTTCCTGGAAAATTGAGCCTCCCTCCCCCAGGTTTTCTCCAACTAATATCATTAGCGCTATCCTTATCTGCGCCAATTGGCCTAAGATTCTAAGAGGAGAGGCCACCCGAGGATGACAGTGTTACCCGCCCTTCGTTCACGCGGGTTCGTCGCAGCAAATCCCTCGCGGGTTGACCTGGACGAAACTCCGCCTCTGCTACCTAGGAAGACTCAATCGCATGGCGCCCTCACCCTCTCCAACAAGGAAGTGCCGCATTGGCTTGGAGAGAGCAATTATATCCTGACAGGTTACCGTGTGCCATGCAACTCCACCGCTCGTTGCTTCTACAGCTGGTTCTACCTTCACAATGAGACCGTCAACATCTATACGCATCTCATTCCAGCCATTGGCTTTGCCGCAGCAGAGATTTTTGTTTACCGGCACTTTGAAACTCTCTACCCCGACGCTCCACAAGCCGATAAGGCGGTCTTTGCGCTCTTCCTGCTGACAGCTATGACGTGTATGAGCTGCTCGACTTTGTTCCATACGTTTATGAGTCATTCTGAGAGGGTCTCCAAGGCATATCTGCGTGCTGATTATATGGGAATCGCAGGACTGATCTTTGGTAACATAATCTCTGGTACTTATGTGGTGTTCTATAGGGAGACGGCCTTGTGGGCTACTTATTGGGGGATTGTAAGCCATTCTCTCTTTATAATCTACCAAAGGCCCATTTATATTAACGCATTATTCTGGCCTGGCTAATATGGGACGCTTTAAGACGTTCGTGTTCAGTGCCCTGACATGCATGATACTATTCCACCCCAAGTTCGAAGGCCAAGAATACCGAACTTTCCGTGCGGGGACCTTTATTTGCACCGGGTTGTCTTCAGTAGCCCCCCTGATGCATGCCATAATGCTATATGGCCTGGAGGAAATGATGGAACACTCTGGTCTTCCATACTACCTCCTCGAAGGCCTGCTGCACATCATCGGAGTTATCTTCTATGTGGTAAGCACCACCTTCCTTTTCATACTCGCATTATGTAAACTGTTTTCTAACATATGATTCACGTCATGGGGATATTTCCCTCGTTTCCCCCTCCTATTCGATCCATGTAGGGTGGGGTGGAGGGGGAAGCGGGCGGACAAGTCCCTAGCCCAGAGACATGGGGCTCGTGACGTTTTCGAGATATTCAGGCCCGCATCCCAGAATCATTGAGACCGGGTAAATTCGATATCTGGTTCAGCTCGCATCAAATATTCCACGTATTGGTCGTGCTAGCCACTATCTCCCAGGTTATCGGTATATGGAGCGCTTTTGATCATAAATACCACACCGAGATAAGCGTACGGCGGAAATTACCGTTACTTGTGTGAGAAGATAAAGCATATCGAGAGAGGAAAAGCAAAATAAAATAATCATAGTTGAAAGCAGAGGTCTTGAATGGATGTAGTAAGTATTGACACTCTCATGCTGTAGCTAGTTGGTTGAGTTTTCTCGCTAAACTAGCTCGAATAGGAAAGACGGTGCAATCCCTACCGAAGCCCATAGATAGGAAAATGAGTCTCTGTGATTCCAATATAAAAAAAAAAATTTTGGACAATGAGAAAAAAGGGCAAAAAGGTATCGGAACCTATGGTCCCAGAGAGGGTCGAACTCTCGACCTTCGCATTAACTTAATATTAGTACGACGCTCTAACCAACTGAGCTATGGGACCTTGACATGTCGTGGCGAACTGGGGCAGTCAGTTTTCTCCGCCGCAGATGTGGGATGTGTAAAATGAGCACCAGTCTCTCCCTATGAAGACTTAAGACGACGATAAAGTAGAAAATTACAATTTTTAAATGAACACGAATAGATATATTATTAATAATCCAAGGTCCTAGAGATTTATGACTGCTATTCCCATACTTGCCAACCGTAAGGGTGAGAACATTACCATTGTAAGATGGTATATAGCGGATGGCTAGAAGGTGGAACAATCAGTCATTATGCCCACACTGGACACCGCCCATTCTCGCGTTCATAAGACGCTCCCTGGTCATCTCTTCAATGTCCCGTTCTAGTTGCTCAGGTTCAATATCAGGATATGGGCATTCATTCAGGTCAGTTGAGCCGTCAAATTCGATATCATTATCAACCATCATTATGCCAGCGGGTGCCTCATCATCAGTATCTTCACCGCGGTCACTATCAGCACCATCAGCCGTAGTAGCTGCGGTAGTAGCAGCACCAGTAGCAGCAACGGTAGCAGCGCTAGAAGAGAAAGCATCAGTATTAGTTCTGATACCAGGGCTAGAGTTCACTCTATCATTAGAAGTGGCATCTGTGTTGGCGCTAATCTTTTTTGAGCTTGTACTGGACCTTTGGGCAGCTCTAGCTGTGGCTAACCTCTCCTCCTCAAGATGTTTCATTTCTTCTTCATTCACTTCAAGCTTGTAGACTTGTCTTTGTATCTCACGTTCATCCAGATGATCAAATCCGATTCGTTGCAGTATGTTACCAATCGAGAACTGATACTGTAAATGGCCACTGACAATATCGGTAACGTTGTAGTTTTCTACTCCCCTAACATCAGATATGGCTTCAAGACCGGCGATGTCAAGTTGCATGCTATTTGCGCGGTAAAGGAACTGGAGAATTCCGTCATTTTCGGAATAAACGTTGACTAGCCTGCCGCTTACCACGGATCGCATTAGTCGCCAATGGGAGGTGGTGGAGGGAGTTGGAGAACCGATCAGGATAACGGATTCCACGAGTCCGAAAGCCCGTCTTTTTGCAAGAGCAATGAGACAAGAGAAGATCACACGGGCACCGAGCGAGTATCCTACTAGAGTGACAGATCGCTCGCCTTGGGCTTTGTTGATGATGGCGTCTGCTAGGATTTGGCCGGCCTTGTCTGCGCGGACCTTGGCAACATTAAATGGATTGTCGATGATGTATGAGATTCTCGAGATAGTAACGGGAAGCATCACTGCTCCCACAACGGGCGCAAGGGCGGTCTTGCTCAGCACGGTTCTTCCAGCAAACGACCAGGCTGTGTTCCTTACGAAGGTAGTCATGGAACTCCCAAGTCTTAGAAGTGCATGCAATTCCCACCGAAGTGCAAAAACGTCCGAATCAGGCCCGAGAACTCGCCACGGATCAATGACGTCCTTCCCTTCGGTAAGCCAGCCACTGATTCCAATCGTTACCCTTAGCCGATTATCAGAAGATGGAGGCTCCGTAGCCGTTGGCTCAGTGGCAGGCTTTGGAGTGGAACCAAGTGGTAGAAAGGCAAAGTCTTCAACCTCCCTAGCGTAGCGGTCCATCATCCTGCCAGACATTTTGGCGCCGTAAGCGCCAAACAATCCACCAATGATGATGGAACTGCCGGCAACAGCACCAAGGTATCCAGCAGCAACAGTTGCACCGAGGCCTAGACCTCCTAGTATGGTCCCAACACCAGCAGCAACCAATGGTGCGGCTAAACCACCAGTCACCCCGATGAGTGCCGCGCCAGCTACAGATGCAAGGCCAACCTTCCACCTCCGACTGGCCTTGCTTTTCTCAGCTTTACGCTTGAGTTCTTCTTCAGCCATATTCATTTCCTTCACACTATCCAATAATACGTGTGCGACCTTCATCTCATGCTCTGATACATCGGCAGCCTGTAGGCCAAGTTGCAAGGCCACCCTGACCAAGAGCACGCGTGAATGTGCATTATAGTGTTCTAAACTTAGAAGTATAAGAAGAAGGGAGTTGACAATTATATCCTTGGTTTCATTTGGTAACTCTTGGAGCAGGTTCTCTTGTGCTCCGGGACCGTCTTCATCCAGATCAATTAAAGACTGCTGTGCTTGTTTGGGCTGCAGCGGTGCTCTCCCTTTTTTGTCCTGGAGGGCCTCTCGCAACCTAGCTAAAACAGCATCTCTCCACGAGTTGAAATGCCGAGATGCCTCTGCCTCTGTCTTTATCGCCGCAACTGTCGTTGCTGACCTCACTGGCCTTCTTGGACGCCGTGGTTGTTCCGTCTGGCCACCTAGGAAGTCAACCTCTTCTTTCCCGCTATCAAAGGTATTCGCACGGGATAGACTCTCCTTCATATCTGGCTCGGAACGGGGACATAGCAATGCTTCCATGGAGTCTGTGGCGTTGAGGACCAAGTCAACTAGGTCATTACACTGCGAATCACTCAGAACCTCGCGAATATCTTGTGAAGGAGCCTGAGAACCATCTCTCCGATTCTGGAGTGTCGGCTGGCCGCCGGTTCCTGATCTGTAGCTCGCCATCAGACAAAGTTACTATGTATATAGATCCCAAGAAGCTTCTGGTGGTAGTTTTAGACGAAGATCGCTCGTAAAAGAGGGCGTGCAACGCTCCCGAAGAATCTCTCTTCCTCCCCCTGAGCCTCACAACTTCGCCAAGGGGACCAGGGGCCTTCGCAGGTGCTCGCAGCATGTCTCGGAGAAAGCGACACCGTTTGTGCCAGCAACCGCATTTTCGGTAGCACGTGAGGTCACGTGGTGGTGATAGATGGAAGTTTGATGTATAAAAAAAAATTATGAAGACAAGAAGACGAAGACGAGAAAAAACTAGCTTGAGCCGGACTGGACGACGAAATACCGGCCCATGGTCTTGCTGGCAGCCTTGAGGGCGTCTCCATCCCACGTATCACCGTCTGGCTTATCTAGTTTCTCGGCAGGTTTACGACGAATGCGCTTGGTCCGTCCGACGAATTCTTCCCGTTCCAAAGCGGACTTTAACAGAGCAACATCAATTGTATTCTCCTTCTGAGCATCGGCGGTTTCGTCACGTATGCTGCGCAGTGGGGATACGCCCGTAGTATCGACCTGTTGTATCTCTTTCACAAAATGTATTTGTGACGCCAATGTCTTGAGCATGTCCTCTTCTTCGGCCTGGCTCGATGGTTGTGGAAGGGCAGCGAGTCGAAGCAGGTGCCTCAGTTGTTTTGGCGTGATCTCGGCGCCATTCTCTTGTTGCGAAGCAGGCAGAAGAGACTTGACGGACCAGGTTGGCTTCGAGAGGAGCGCATTCACGTCCGTAGCTGCCGCAGTCGAATAGTGTGCTGGACCGGATGTTGGCCTCCTAACAAGCCAATTGGCTCGTAGCAAAGCTCCTCGAAGGTTTAGACGTGTCATCATCGTACTTGTTATATATTAATCACCGTCAGTATAGCGAGATCAATCCTAAGGATGTAGATGGGAAGAAGATGAAAAGAAAAGTCAAAGACTTGAAAACGAAGCCAAAAGGCCCAGCGCGAGGCTTGGCCAAAAACGTCACTCTCTAACTTCGTCCTGCACTGCCTTCATACAACAAGCCTCGACTTCACCGCGAAGCTGCTTTTTTATCTACACAGAGCGACTTGGTACTAGCTTGCATAGCTCTACAGAGACCAGACTACCGAAGAAATGTCTGAACAGGATCCCCGGGTGCTTCTGCAGAAAGTAAGCAACCATCTTTGCCCCGCGACTCAACGCTGGGTAGACTGCTAATAGTTCCATTTCCAGGCAGATAAAGCTCTTCAGAGTGCGTCTGGAGGCTTCAGCTTCTTTGGAAACAAGACAGAAAAGTTCGAGAATGCCGCAGATCTATACACACAAGCCGCAAATTCCTTTAGGGTACAGAAGATGAGTCTGTCTCCCCCCGCATTTGTCTATATATTACAAACGGCTGGCAATGGGAATGAAGCTGGGAGTAGAGACGACTGACGATTTCTTCGAATGACATAGACAAGGAGGCTGGAGCTGCATTCGAGAAGGCTGCTGCTATCTTCACGCTGAACTTGAACGAGCCCGGAGACGCTGCAAACACACTGACAGAAGCCTTCAAGGTATACAGGAAGAGTGACCCAGAGGACGCTGCCAGAGTGCTTCAGACTGCCATACAACACTATATTACCACTGGAAACTTCAGGCGCGCCGCATCACACCAGCAGAACCTTGCGGAGGTGTTCGAGGTTGAAATCGGAGATGAAACCAGAGCTCTTGCGGCATACGAGAAGGCTGCTGAGTGGTTTGAGGGTGATAATGCCGAAGCGTGTGTACCCCCTTTCTGATACATGTTGAGCGTGGACTTAACTATCTAACGCGTACATTATTTAGGCTGGCCAACAAGCATTTCCTCAAGGTTGCAGACCTCGCAGCTCTAAAGGCCGATTACGCGAAAGCGATAACCAATTTTGAAAAAGTGGCCAAATCCTCCATAAACAACAACCTGATGAAGTGGTCTGTAAAGGAATACTTTATGAAAGCTATCATGTGCCACCTTGCTTCAAAGGTATATATATTAATACACCTTCCTACCCTGTCAACAATTCAAAATAGATAGCTAATTGGATCTTCCCATGCCAGGACCTTGTTGCAACTAACCGTGCTCTCCAAAGCTACTGTGAGCTTGATAACTCGTTCCAGGGAACGCGGGAGTTTATGCTTCTTTCCGACCTAGCTCAGGCAGTTGAGCAGGGAGACACGGATGCCTTTGGAGACAGACTCTACGAATACGACCAGCTGAGCAAACTAGACAAGTGGAAAACGGCTATATTCCTCCGGATAAAAAATAATATCGAGGAAACAGGGGAGGACTTTTCTTAAATGATGCATATTTATTTACACTTCTGAACTTTTTTACGCTTTATCAATTTATGTTCCATGTCCATAAATTTCGCTTCCCATCTGGCTAATTTACGCGGTCTTACTTTAATATTAATACCGCCCTGATATATGTCTATTTTTTAACTCTCAATGTGCTATATATATGGTATCAAAGTGCAAGGGATAGCTACATATGTACGTATGTCTCTGGTGTCAGCAGCAGGTAACTATCCCGGCTCCCAATAAGTTGTCCCTTGCCTTCACCAATTTTTTCCGGCACTCCCAATGCATAAGCAATAAATACGTAATTATTTCTAGTTTGAATTAAACGTCCTAAACATTACTACCTAGCATTATGCATAGATATTGCCCCAGTTACTTGCATACTCAATTAACATTCTAGACCCATGTACCGCACTATTTTTTTTTTTTTCAATCTAGAGTAATAGAAAAATCCTCCCCCACCGTAATAGTAACATACTTATCATCATGGTCTGCCGCATCTTCACCATCGTTGCGATTATCATTTACTAAGTCGGATTTCAAGTATTGCTGCACCATCTGGGATTGAACGGCCTTGAACACACCCTGCTCGATAGAGCGAGCCCCGAGGTTAACAATATAGCTTGCCGTTGCTAGACTGTCACAAGCTTCGACCTGTGCATCCAGACAGAAAGTGACACAGTCCGGCTTGCCGTGTTTAGCGTGATGTAAGGAATCATGGAACTCGGCGAGTCCGTCGGTGGCCTTTAGGAGATATGAATGCGCGAGTACTGCCGCTTCTGGCTTAGAGAATGGAAAGAATGGGATGTAACATCCAACATGCCCAGCGAGAGAAGTCTGGATAGATATCTGGTTAGAACGTGCTTGAACAGCCTGATACTGGGAAAGCAATTGAGTGGTCTTACCCCCATCCCTTTTTCCATTTCACCTCCAAGACAATTTTCCAATTCGTGATGTAAACGGGACTCCCAGGATACCGTATCCGCAAGCTCTGCCATAAGGGCTCTCGAGTTAAGTTCGTGATATTCTAGGACCTTGTCATGACCAATAGCAGTTGCGATAATACAGACTACATTGGATTTATCAATGACCACTTTGTTCCCTTCTTTTAGATAGTAGTCTATATGCATTATTAGCCATGGATTTCAACCAACATGATAGCAATTTCTGGTATAAACACTCACAGGTACTGTTTCCGTCTAGAAACGAGAGAAGCCGGTGGTACTCCGCTGCGTCAACATGGTCAAAATAGACAATCTGCAGTTCGCCGGGTGCATTGGTAAAGCTGGCAGCATTGGAAAGCTCCTCATCCTCCTCATTAGCGGCATCTACTTTCCGCAGGTCGGAGAAGAGTATGTAGGTCCCCAGTTCTTTGGCAAGGGTCGACTTTCCATGACCCGCTGGTCCAACAAAAGCCATAACCAACGGAGAGTTCATTCTTGTCATGAACTTCATAATCAAAAACATTCTCACCCACTTGATCGCGGTTCTCTGTCCGATTAAGGTATGTTCAGCACGAGTTATTCTTTTGATGAATGGCAACAGGTACATTTCGATGCTTGCCGGAAGGGGAGGCAATGTCTGAGAAGCCTGGAGAAGACTGTGTCTGATTGACACATTCACACTCTCTGCAAGGGTATCCTTTAGGGCTTTTAACCCGGAGTCAATCGATTCATCATCCTCTTCGGCGGTTGGGTCTTGGTACGTGTAGATTCCATCTTCCCACAGTGACTTTGGAATCGAATGGGGATCAGCACCCGCGGCAAGAAGAGAGTTGACTATCGAGACTGATGCAGAGTTTTTGTTTAATATAGCTGATCCGAGAAGCGAGATCTCAGAATTGAGCACCATGCCATTTGGGTCTGCTCCATGTTCAATGACTAGATCAACCAGATCAGTCCGATCACATGTAATGACTGATATCAAGATGTCTAATTTCTCATCTGGTGACATCATATCTTTAGCCCTCGACTGTGAGTAATCTGTGAGAAGCTCTTTGACAAGCTCATAGCCATGTCCGGCCTCTATAGCCCGTACAACAATCTGTGCAGGCCGAACATTCTCAACGGCCTGATCAGAGGCATCAACCGAGTCAAACTCCTAAACAACCATTTCCCACCGTGTAAGAAGATGTTCTTGTATATGGAATTCGTAAATATCTTTTGATGTAATTTTCAGGTACCTTTGAGTCGCTGGTCTCGCTTCCATTAGACAGCAAGTCTATAAGATTCTTCGTCTCCGGTCTATCGTCTCTCCATGCTGCAAGCCAAAGTAAGCAAAAATCGTGGGAACGGGCTCTTGAAGGGTATATTGAACGACTCTTCTCACCATATCGAGGAGGTTTTGGGGGTTTGGCCACTCTCTCTGTGAATTCATGGACAAATTTGCACTGGTCGGCACTGTGTCTACAGCCTCCATTTACCCAGTAGAAGCAAGTAAATGCCTTTTTAGGATGTTGTCTGCTTAGCATACTGATGAAATATTATACGACCTTCTCTCTCTCTCGCTCTCGCTCTCTCTCTCTCCGTAGCAACTCAGTAGGTACGTTGGCCGTGTGGTAGCCTCTCCCAAACCGTAGGCGAAGACACGAAAAAGCAGAAGGACAAGAAAATAGCAAACGGCGAAAACAATGAAGTGACCAAGCGGAAAGTACTGCTTCTTTGACTGACCATTATCAACAACCGACTTTTCGCAGGAGTTTGAACCAATTTAGGCGCTATTATAATTTTATAAGTAAGCCAGCGGGAAATTCAGGCGCACACAAAAATTTTCTTCCTCAAAGAACGAGGCTAGATTCATTCACTGGCTAAGTACACCGAAGACATGCAGAGAGCAGGAATCTTCCGGTCCTCCCAAGCTAGATAGGGGATAGGCAGATGGCATTAATCGAATATTTACAGCTCAAAAGCCATAGAAAACCTTTCTTGTTTCCGATGAGACAGGCCCTTTTCTTATTCCTGTTAGTTATGTTGCTGTCCGCTAACTAGTTTGTCCCATATTCCTTGGCGCAGAATAAATATTGATCGATCAAATAGTTAAATGAACGAACGGGTAGAAGAATCACTGTGGATTCCCGGATGGGCCTGGACGAGGTTTGATATCCGCCTTTGTCTCGAGGCACACACCGTACAAAAACGCTGTCGACTTGCCAGAGAGAGTGCTGAAGAAGTACTCCGTAGGTGTTAAAGGATTCCATAACATATACCACGTGCAAAGCGTTCAGAGATAGAGCGCTTTGCACAATCTGACAAGAGGATAGCTATCAGAAGGGAGATGGAAGAGTGCAGATGTTGAGACTCCTTCAAGACAACGAGCTCATGGCTTTGCTGGACGATGTATAGAGCATTTGTGACGGCTACAGCGGGTCAAGGCAGAGAGAGAGCAACAGTGAGGCGAAACCATTTCAGCTCCGGCTGATCTGCGGAGTGGTGCAAGGCTTGTTTGAAATAGTTTGACAGAGCCGTCTGACAGTGACCTCCATGGCGGTGAAATGCGACTAGTTACATTTCCGCTTTCACTCCAATCAATACATTGGTGCATGGTTTGTTTGAGATTCCCTTTCGCTTGCCAAAAAGGAAGGAGATGAAATCAATTTTTGGTACGTAACCATAATCAATGGCTTCCGGCTCGCATTGAAAGCCATCATACCACACTGAACAGAACATCCCTCCCCGTTCTGCATATCCATACTCCGAATATAGAATCGGCTATCCTCCGTTGGTATGCATGTCCGTTGTAGATTAATCCATGTGTGCATATGTATGCTCCCAAATTGTACACCGTATATCATAGCCTGCATAACCTCTGAACAGGGCTTCTATATCCGAGGTTCTAAAAATAAAACTCACCGCTGCCCATGTCCATATGTTGCATATGGACGGAGACTCCGTATGCAAAGTAAACTATATGCAGGTTCCTCTTTGGGAGCCAAAAAGATTCGGCTCCCAAAACCACCTACTCTGCCCAACTCCTCTCAAGGAAACGTAAGAAAACCAAAACTCGGCCCTGCCTTTCAGAGCAGTTGATTCCTATTTGAACTCGGTCGAGAGAACTTGAAAGCCAGACGTTTCAAGAGAAAGGTCAGTGCTTTTACCCCCTTGGGCCCGACGTTGGCCCCTTGTGTTACAGGTTCGGGAAGTACTGACTCCGAATGTTTGTAACCTGGCATATTCCCCGGATTTCTGCGCAGCAGGCGACAAGGCCTCGTGGGGGAGGGGGGGGCACGGAGCTCATGTATCCGTATACCAAGAGATTATCGGGTGATCTCGAAAGGGAATATACGGATTAAATGGCTATCTTTTTTGGGATACCCTGAGGGTTGTCTGTCTGTTCGTGGAAGAATCGGCCGAAAATCACCAGGAGAACGATTAGTATAGAAATATAAGGAAAACAGTTCCATAAACAGGGTCGGCCCTTGGCTTGCAGCTAATAGCGGGAGGGCCAACGACCGGGCCAACACAACGGTGGGGTTGCAAATTTCGTAAGATGTTGATTGTTTTACAAGAACATGTTGCGACTTCGATGTCGACCCAGCTGTTGGTAAATGGGGTTACATGTTTTCTTCCAAACTTCTTCCGGGAATTTTGTGTTTGTTTCCTGTTTTTTCGCTTTCTTCTCCCAGAAGACGGTGACAAGTCTCAAATCTAACATCGTCCCCATGTGGTTGGTCTGTTCACGAACTGCGTCCTCCAGGGGTTGAACCGTTCGTTGTCAGTGGTAGGGAACCCCTTGCTTTGTAAACCCTGGTCGAGGATTCAAACCAGAAAAGCGTTGTGGAGATCCACATACCCGTTCCAATAACATGATATCCATGATCAATAGCACACTATTTTCGGTCGGGAATCCGTAGCCTGTCTCATGCCGCGACCGAGATTATCAGGGGATTGGGTCGTATAGTTGTGGTAATATAACAGGGATTCTGTAGATCATCAATCCCAGTCGATGGAACTTACGTCAGATATATAGACAACCTTTGCTTTTGAAACTTGATATTCTCTAACAAGGTTGAAAAATTGGTGAGAAGTCGCAAGCATCGATGGAACAAGCTCAACCACGATCGAGGTATGGTCAAATTCGTGGAAAGTTCAAACCTGTTTTTTTTTGTTGGATATGATGGGGGTATAACAACACCTGATCGTTATGATATAGCACTTCTTCCTGTGCTATACGAAAAAATTCTTGAGAATCCATCGCCACACGGTCACCTCTTACAAGCTGAGGCTCTGGGGATGTTCTCCATACCCGCCTCCAAATTCTCTGACAGCACCAAGGAGATCCTCCCGCGCACATGCCCATCTTGTATCAACTCTGATAAGTCCAAGATAATATTTTGCTGCAACATCTAGGCTTGCTCTGCTGACGAATTGACGCTGACGCTGACGTAGGCCAACAGAAGAACTTGGTCAGAGATGGCCTCCACACTTACTGGAGAGATCGAACAGATATCCTCGGTTGACGAAACTCTTCACTGGTCTTCACTGGTCTTACGACTCTTGCAGCTGGTCTCTAACAAGACCATCTACTGATTCCGCTCGTCGTTGGCATCTCCGCGGTTTCACAAACATCTTGTTGCGGTGGCCGATATACTCCCCAAAACCATAGGTTCGTTGCTGATACTCGATTTTCGACGGACAAAGGTGAATCTTTCAAAATATTTACTATGGAGGAACCTTTCAGCAGTAAATAATGATAACATCCAATTTGTCCATGGCAGGTTACCCGTAATAATTCTGTTTAATGGCTTGAAGTTGAGTTAAACCCGTCGGCAACGGGTTTTATTAGTATGATATAAGCTTAATTCAACCACCGCACTCAGCCTGCTAAACATCTTCATATGCTACGACCATCATCTCATATAACTACAAGATCAAATTCGCTTAGTAGATGATTTATAGCTGCCTGTTCTAAGTAAGCTAGCAAATGCGGATCGCGCGGCTAAATATGAGGCTCGAAGCGAGCGGGAAGAATGTGCCTGTTGCCATAGCAACAATCCTGACAGCTGTGTTTTTGTCCACAACGCCAGATCCCAGCTTCAAGACAACAGGCAAATCGTTTTCCACAACGCCAGAATTGACAGCTTAGCTATCTATCTTCTAACATTATATGCTTGCAACTTTACAGAGTGGCCATGGGGAAGATCGAGCCGCCGTTTCTCTACGACCCGCCATCCCTTTATCCCAAATCGGCACAGGTCGCTGACTTCAATCCCAAAGCTGTTACCTTGAACAGCTGGGCCCCTCGCCCACAGAAACCACAGAAAAATGCCCCCTTGGTCAATTTTAACCGGCATCCTGACTCTGTATGCATTTATCACCTGTATGTTTCGGTCGTGAAAGAGTTCTAATGTGTCTTATTGTTAGTACGTGGTCATCCCAACTGGAAGAAAACCAATCACCAATATAAGCCCGAACATAAAGAAATATGTTAAATATGCCCGGATTTTTCAGTTCGTGATGAGAGTCCTGACCCTGATCGGCGTTATGGGGTTGCTGTTCTGCGTTATATGTATCAACAATACGACGATTCAGGTGGCATGGATTATACGTGTGGGAGTAAGTTAATGGGCACTCTATGATGTTTTATAGTGATCTGGCTAACATCCGATAGCCCGCTGTTTCAATGGTGCACACGATCTACGCTGTTTTCCACCTCTGTCGATCTGCTACATCTCGAACCCCCGGTTCTACGGCTAGCTATATGCTGTTTGCTGCAGTTGTGGATGCGGGTCTAATCCCTTTCTACGTATTCACCGCTCTCATCTCACGGACAGAGCATGAATCGAAGAGTTATGGATGGAAGACATTGTTTGGAGCAGACGACGTTACCGAAAAAATTATATATGCGACCGTCCTTATTGCCACAATAGTTGGGAGTTTGCATATCGCGTCACTCATTGTGGATATTTACTTGGCCGTGGTGTTCCGCAAAATAACAAAGTTGCCACCAGATATGAACCCACTTGAGGAGAACTTGACTGCCCGTCCCCATAAGCGCACCAAATCCGAGATAGCCGAAAAGCATCTCAGCCAGAGTACAATAGGATCGGCTGAGACAGATCCATACAACACAATACTGCCAGCCACTCGTACGGTGCCATTCGCACATACGAGAAATAATTCGAGCGTGACAATCACGGGTAACCAGTTCCAAAAGCAGAACGATGACAGGTCATCATACTACTCCGCTCACTCGCACCGTCTTTCACGCTCCGACCTTCCAAGCCAGCAGCTTCGTCAGCATGAAGAGACTAACCGCCCTAAGACTCCCATTTCCCGAACTACCGCCAGAGGAAAAGGTAATGGGGGATCCAGGCCACAGTCTGCTGTCTTCCACACCCCGCCTTCAACTGCACAGTCTCAACCATTATCAGTAAACACTCAAGCCCGTGAACCAAGTGGTGTGTCCTCTATGGGAGATGAGAACTGGACGGCATATCCTTCGAACCCTCCGTCGCCCGAACTCAATGCTCATGAGGATCATGAGGATTCGCCATTCAGAGATCCTATCGGTAGCCCGGGCTTGGAAGATGGAGATGCAATCTGGGACGATGATTTTGAAGGTGATGGCCTGAATCAACGCAGCGGTACAGTTCGGCGACACCGCGGAGCATATGCTGCTGTGGACGATGAGGACGATGAGGACGACGAAGCAATACTCGATCCAAATGAGTCAGACAATGTGTTTGGCTATCAACAAAACCAGGGTGAGCGTTATTACGCCAAAGGGAATTCTGAACAGCTCAACAACTCCGGTCTGGAGGTGAACCCATTGTCCATGAACCCGCCAACTCCTCGTCCGTTTGAGGCAGAAGAGCAGACCAAGGAAACTTCTAGTAGTGCTGTGCGTCGAGAGGTTCTTGCAACTCTTCCAAATCCATCTACCACACCGGCCAAAGGTACATCTGGAAGCAAGACTCGTTCGTATGGGGAACTGGCAAAGAACAACCCATCCCCCGGAAGCAGCAAGAAATTGTCATCCCGCTGGAGACGTAAGAGTGGCCGGTTCTCCGCTTACGAGTCTCTTCGCGACAGCTATGATGCTGACGGCAGCATGGAGTTACCCGACCGCAAAGGGCGAGTCGTTAGCAACACGGGTATTGACCTTGGTACCGATCTAGGTTCCGGCTCGCCAGGGTACGGAAATTATCTTGCCGGCTTGGGAGTTGGGCGACGCCGCGAGGTCAGCGGGAAAGTTGCAGAGGAAGGGAGGAGCGGTGACCTCGCCCAGGATGAGAGTCAATCATCCCCGTCAAAGAACAAAGGTCGTCAACCTTCAAAATCAAAGGAGATTAAAGCTGCGGGTTGGGCACGGTGGAAGGGTTTGTGAGGTAGGGGGAGGTGATATGCAAGCTGTTTTTTTCCCGAGGGTTGCCGTGGATATGGTTTGATACTTGTCGCGACATATGTTTCTTTTTATATCTCATGCCATGTTTTCCTTTTTTGAAGTTGATGCTTGATTGCTTATGACAGGGTTGATTTCGGCTAGGTATAGTTGTTGCGAAGGGTGTGGAGAGAAGGGGAAGGGGTTACAGATGCTGATAGCTAACGTGTTCCGATGACGATGCAGTTATGTTGGGTTTATGTTTGGCCGGATCGTTTTACCAGGAGTTCGAAGGTGTTTATGTTGCTTTTTCTTGTTCTCGACTATAATACTAAATGCCAATCTCGATAAAAAAATATATAATATTACCTGCTTATGATGAACCGAATATGATCTTTGTCCCAGAAGTATTAACTGTGGGTCGATTTCCTCACTATCGAACATCCCAGCGCTGCCATGCCATGCTGGTATGGGGAAACCTCCTGCTACAACCTGCCTGCTGCATTCTCGTATTTCTTTGCATACCTGTTTTATCTTCTGTTTTTTTAAAGGTGGCATGCATGCAGGTAAATGGCCACATGTGGACAAGTATAAGCATCATTCCCTGAGGGGTGGCTGGTACATCGGGTACGACATTGATAGTCCGACCTGGCACAATCAACGGGTTGCTCCCTCGTAATGGCATGTGTATATGCATCTCCTTTGCATGCGTGTTCAAGCCTACCCTAGTTCCCGATAGACATGCATCGCACCAAGCCTTTATAGGGAGTAAGCAATATATACATATATCCATACATATACATAGCAGGCATACACTTGGCCTGCCCTGTCTTTTCTCCTGCAGCCAGCATGAGCCGAAAAGCACCGCTAGATATTCCGGCCCGGGGCAAGGCTTAGAGTTCCGGTGGCAAGGTCAGCAGAGGATTATACAGCGGAGAATTTGAGCGTAACACCCAGTAAGGCAGGACAATGGGCAACGGCCTTGCCCTGCTACCTTCGTGTCTCTGCCTTGAGACAAGGCGGATGAGCGTGCGGAGGCTAGCTGATAGATGTGGACAAGCCAGCTGGGCCAGTTATATACGAAGTACGGATACATATAGCTATGTACCGCCTCATTGGGTGCCATCATGCGTATGCGATCCTCCAGCCAGAAATAGGTACATAGCTGGGGAGGAATGTCGCCCCCTGCGGAGGTACTCCGTCTGCCGGTAGGAAAAAGGAGCCGTTAGTTATTTTCTTTTTGTCAGATATTGCTTTTCGTCATTAAAGGATCTGGGACTTGCGGCGATGCGATTAAGCCGCGTGTTTGACGGGGCGTTGTGTAAGGACAAGGCTGCTGGCCTATCCCCAACTCCATCACCAACTAGCAGAAGTCGAAGATGGCTGGATGTCGAAGATACCTTGCGCTGCCGGGAACTAAAGCCGAACAAGATGTTCAAATGTATGCATGTACATATACTCTGAGAGAACTTTATAGAACCAGATAAAAATTAAGATAGCGTAGAGCTTGTTATCAAAAAGAAAAAATGATGGTTATATTTGGATTTGGTTCGACAGGGGCAGATTTGCTTTATGCGCTGTTCAAGGGAACGTGAATATTTTGAACGATGGATGTAGTATTTTGGTTCTATATACTGGAGATTGATATTTTTTTGAGTGTTTTCTGAATTTTTCTTGTTTTGATCCTAGAAGGAGAAAAAAAAAAAAAACAAACAGCTGAGGAAACCATATCTTGCTCTGAAAATATAGACGAGAAGACAAAAAAGGTTGGATATGTGCAAAATCTAGTAGACATGGCAGGAAACAGGAGGATATATATAGAGGAAAGAGAAAAATGTACCAGCAGAAGACAAAACAGCTTATGTGCAGTAAAATGCAGGTGTAAAAGGGATAGAGGAAATGAGGAGTCATTAATGTATCAAGGATAGGGACGGAGAGAGGAAAAGAGAGGAATAAAAGGGCTTGGGGAAAAAATTACAGGGAAAGTAAAAGAAGGCGTGTGTTCTCAGAGGTGTCTGAGGTGCCTGCACCTCCGTATGTGTCAGTATTTATTGGACAAGGTACTGCTTGTCCTTCTTGATCTGCTCAATGACCTCGATTGGTACATTGATGGCAGTAGCAGCAATGTCGGCTGGGGTGAGGGCAAGCCATTGGCTGAGGGAGACATCGGCGATACGGTCGGACTTGAAGATCTCAATGTACACGAGTTCCTCAGTATCGGAAGTGTTCTCGATGTAGTGGCCGGCATTGTCTGGGAACACGCCAACGTCACCAGCAGTGAAGTCGAAGGTTCGGGCAAGACCACCGCCCATATAGACGCTGGCACGGGCATTTCCGCTGTGGAAGTAGAGCCATTCCTCGGCCTATTTCATACATGGTTAGATAAAATCGTGGAGACATGGGGAAAGCCAGAGTCAGAAACTTACAGTTGGGTGCCAGTGGAGCTCTCGCATGCCACGGGGCTTTAGGCGGACGACAGCACAAGCGATAGTCTTGGAGACGGGGAAGTTCCTGGAGTCAACGACCTGCATGGTACCACCGTTTCCTGGAACCTCCATTTCCGGAGCACGGTCAATGTGGAAGGTATAAGAGCTGTTGCCGCTGAGAGTGCCCTTGGGGCCGGTGACGTTGCGGGTACTGATGGTAGAGTTAATGAGAGCTGGGTCGGGGTTGTAAGTCTTGTCAAATGTGCCAAGTGGGACGCCGAAGTTCTTGGCCAGAACGTCTCTGGGGGTGTGGGAGATCCAGTCTGCAACCATGAAGGTGGTTCTACATTGCTGTTAGTTATGAAAGAACCAAAAGAGCGGCGAGATATGCACATACCCGACACGGTCGAAGTCACCGTCATCGAAGATAAGGAGAATCTCGTTCTCATCTTCAAGACCCTGCAGAGAGTGAGCAGCTCCCTTGGGGAAGTAGTACATGTCACCAACGCCGAGTTTGTCGAGCTGGAACTGGCCATCTTCTGTGACGGCAGATATCAAGAATCCACCAGCGTAGATGTAAGCCCATTCAGCCTATGAGTCAAAGTCTCAGCAAAATATTCACCACATGAATCAGAATAAGAAACAAAGAGTTCTAGCGCAAACATACGACTCTGTGCCAGTGCATCTGTCGGATACCACCCTTGATCAAGTGAACTTGGGCGCCGGCAATGTCGTGACTTGTTGGTAGATCCTGGATAACCTGCTCACGGATCCAACCACCGTAGAACATTCGTGCCTTGGACAGAGAGAAACTCCATTTCATGTTTGGAACAAGACCGTTATCACTGGTTGGCTGACCGTTGATGTTGCTTGGGTTCTGGAGGTCAAGTTCATGGTTGGTACCACCTGTCATTCAAAGTTAGTAAAAGAAATATAACGGTTTCCGTAACACTGGGAACGGTGAATATGCATACCAGAAAAGACAGCTCCCTTTCCGTTCTCGGTGATGGGCTGACCAACAACTCCTCCCTTGGGGATGGGAACGGTAGCTTCTGCGATGGCAGCAAGCGCGGCCAACAACACTGTGCTATACTTCATTGTGCTGTGTGATGGGGGAAAAAACTGTCCCGACTTTTTGTCTATTCAATGATTGTGATCCTCCTTTTGATCCTTTTTGTCCTGCCTAAGCTGTGCTGGAGGGAAGTTGGATAGTTCGATATCCTCGAAGGAATGGATGTGAATTCTGTTCCACAAAACTGTTGTTGATGGGTTGGATGAGTGGTTATTTATCTAAAATCTGTTGACAGCGGAATGAAGATTATATATATATTTAGCCTCCGTATCGAACGTGGCTAAGGCCACTGGTATCCGCCAGGCAGGGCCTATCATGCGCCTAGCTACGCTCCCCTCCCTTTCTCTCCACCCTAGTTCCCATGCCAATAACGTTCTTGCTCTCTGATAGTCAGATTGAAACAGCATGTCGGCCCGCGGAAACGCAGCTCACGAATTTTGGCCCAAAGCGGCCGAGAAAGCCAAAAAGAGAGGGAAAAAAGCAAAGGAAAAGGAAAAGCCCGAGTGCTAAGGAAGACCAAGAGGCATTCAAGACTTTGGTAGCAAATTCGTTGTGAGTAAGAGTCGTATGAGACACCTAGTGTCTGTCTCATTAAAATCAGCCAGAAAGGAAAAATTGGAGCATGGAGCTATATTTTCGACCCTGTAAAGTTTGTCTTTTTGCTAAATCCGTTAGGCTTTCTTGGGTTTTTTTTTCCTTTTTGTTACACTTTTCTTCTTTCGCTTTTTTTGCATCTCAGAGTGGCAGGGGTACCGGTACGGGTTGTGGGAGATTCGGCTTGTATATATGTGGCGGGGATCGTTAGGCTCAAGCTTTAAGCCTGCTGTTTCAACTTAATCCCATTCAATTTCGGTTCCACATTTTGCTGGAGGGGTTCCTCCACATGGTTGGCGAGCGGGCTATAGATAGCACACTAAGCCAGGGAGTCGGCAAATCTCAGTCTGATTTGCAACGAAGTACAATTCCACGTGACAGGATGCCATGGCCTTGGAGGGTCACCATGGGCCTTGCTGACCTTCTGGAAGGGTGGGAGATGCTGGTGTTACTGCCTGTGTGCTCTAGTAGACTTGGATGTTTATGGAAGTCGATGAAAAAGGAGGGAGTTTCGGCCAGGGAGCATCCTTTTTGCGGGCGTCTGAAGTAGAAAGCGAAGCGTAACTAGTTAGGATCGCCTCTCGCGCCTATACACTTACGACATACACAGGACCAAACTCCGCTTCTCCGTATGTAGTAAGAGCATTATGTATCATGATTGTCAAGGTAACGGGTACATCGTTCAACATGAACACGACCTAAACTGACTAGACAACACGATGTCTCTCTCCCCCAACACGGAAGCGTTCAAAGAGCTTCGGCATCGCTGCAGGTCAGGAGTTCCCCTGGCCCTCCCGTTCTGCTTGCCTACGTAAACTGATGCTCCAAGGGTGTTCATAGGGAGGAAAACAAGTTGCCGTGGGAATCCGTTCGGTAGCTTCGGATCATCAACCAAGGCTGCCCGAGTCAGTATGGTAGATATAAGAAGAGCAGACTCTTTTTTTGGCTCTTGGAAGCTCGCCTGGGTTGGTCTTTTCTCTCTCTTGATTTTTATTTTTTATTTTTATTTTTTCATCTCCTTGTCTGTGTGGTGAGAAATGTACATGAACCCAGCTCGGACGTGCTGGGCGTAACTTGGCGGCGTCAGCCAATGCTTCAGTATCGTCAGTGGCCACCCACGGAGTTTCTGGGGGGGCTGGTGAATTACTATACGAGGACGAACCAGCGATGGCCACAGAACAGCATGCCAGGCGCAAAAGAAAAGGGGTAAATTCGGCTATCCTCTGGCCGGGGGAGTCACCAGGGTCCGCCCTGGTATGCATGGCTAGAGAAGAAGCAAAGGTATCAGAACCCTAGTCCGTCTTCTTGCTGTGTATCCAGCGACGGTGAGCTTTTCCCTACCAAAAGATGAAGTAGTTTGTGACTTTCTATAGCTTCTTTTGTTTTTTGCTTGCTCTTTATTGTTGGTTTTTCTTTTCTTTCAACGTTGAAAAAAAGATTTGAAGATAAAATAAAATAAAAAAAAAGTTGCCCGACCGAAGTCACGTGGTAACCCGAGGCTCAACCGAATATAAAAATAAAATAAAAATAAAAGAAATTCAACGACCAAGAAAAAGAAAACATCCAGAAAAATAATACGAAGTTACAAAAGATACAAAAAAAAAAAAAAAAAAGGAACGAGATTCTTCAGCTTGCATCATATTGCATCGAACTACGACTTTTTTGACAGCCCGATCGCGGGATGGAAGGGGACAGCGACGGACCGTGCAGTGAACACCTCCATTAGGCAGAGAATCTCACCTATCTCAACCGTCAGCAAGCCAAGTTTTTGATACTGAATCCTGGGAACGATCCTCGTCTCCGGATGATCAAACACAGAAGATGCTGACCTTACCCTGGAGCGAACTGGAAATTAGTCTGTCTTCGTTCCCTAGCTCGGATCTGCCTGTTCAGTTGGCGGACTGAGAGGTCGTATCGGGAAGGGAAAATTATCCACCACTTAGGGGATCTCCTGTTTCCACCATCTTCAGGGGCCCATGGAGCAAGAGATGACAAGAAAGACGCCCTCCAAGATCCCTAATCCCTCCTCCCCCATGGCTCTTTGATCCCTGACCTTATTCTCGTTCCCCTGTTCGAGAGATTGGCCCCAAGGAAGTCAATCGATACGAACGACTCCGACTTTTCTTCACCTGGAAGCAAGTTATCCACCATTTCTCCTTCATAGGATGGGGGAAGATGGGAGATGGCCGCCTCCCCCTGTCAATACATCAACAGACTACAGAGTTCTTGCCATGTCGATAATGAGAGCTTCTGCACCGACCTTTTTTTTTTTGTATATTCTATTTTTTTCGGTTTCGATTCTGATATTATGGCCTGATCTCTTCTTTTTTTATCATACGAAGAGGACGAGGGGATAGACGTGCGCAATCTTCCCCATGCAATTTCCAAGAAGTCGTGGAAAACCGTTGAAGATGGCCAGGGAGCGCGCAGTGCATCTGCATCCTGTACTCCATACACATCTACATATTACTACATCTGTATAATATCCGTCTTGATATGTGGAACCATCAAGAAATCCTGGATACTGGCGGTCTCTTCTCGATATTTTTGAGGGATGGACTCGGGCTGACCCGAAATCCTTATCCTCAGCTCTAGCCCATCACATTTCTGCCTCTCAACTACATTGTACAGTATGTCCTTGTTCCTCTGGGCAAGTTTCGCTAGTCTTGGTTGATACTTCTTGATACGTAAACTCCCGCGCAGCCATGCATCTTCATCCAGGCAAGCCAAGAATCTCACCGTGCATATGGCCATTCATATTCTGTCAATATGCAGTCCATGAACCACGAACATGCCAGCAGCAAGATACCAAGCTGCTTGCTCGTCACGATGCTTGCTCAAGTCGTACTATGTATGTATCATGATGGCGCCACCCTTTCTTTTCTTTTCCTTTTGTTGCTAAACATAGCCCGATCCTCCCCCGCCAGCATGTGGCGATCTGCTGTTTAAATCCTACTCTTACCAGGCTGGGGGAACGCCTTGCAGGATGGTCGTACAAGATATGTACACTCTCTAGCTTGACAAGACGGAGGTTTACGTTTCATTTGATCCCTCAGAACATGGCCACCGCAGCGCACGCGAGCTCAACTTCCTACAGGCATAGCTTGCAAGGTGAAGCGAAACGAGCGAGCTGAATATGGCATCGAATGCATACGCTCAAGCATTGGCGTTCGTCCTGGTCAACTAAGTCTTCTTTTTTTCTTGTCCTCGCGCTGTCTGCCACAGTCACAATGTACGTTCGGCTACAGTGCCAATGCCTTCGCAGGGCGGGATATTCCACGGATGCTCCATCCTCTTCGAGTCTTCCGTCTCTTCCCGTACGCAGGACCATGGTCGAGGGCTTCTTGTTCTCCTTACCTGGCGGAGCAGCAGTCTCCCTTTCTTATCCACAGCTCTTACATATGCAATGCCACCACATATTCTTCAGCCAGAACTGGCTAGCTAGCTCTCCAGAGACGGACCAGGTGCCAAAAGAGGCTTCTAGTTAGACTCTCTCAACGTCCCTATCTCCAGAGCAACGTTAAAGAGAAACCTCCGGCGTTCTATAAATGCCGCCCGGCGAGTTTACCAAAGTGCAGAGTTTGACTCATGGTCAATGACTTCCCTGGACGCCGAGCCGAGCTGGTTCAGGCACCAGAATTTCGGCCCGACGGCGCCAATGCGGAATATTTTGACGCTGTATACAGCTTTGTGCAACTCCATCTGTATCGAGTAAAAGGACCAGCTGAACCGCATGTTGAGGTGTCAGGGACCAGACTGGCGCAACTTCGAGCTAAGTCGCTGCGCTTCGTGTACTCTTGAGACCTTCGCTTCAACCTTCCAGGGTTACAATAGAAATGTTAGCGGAAAAAGGTTTGACCGTATGACGCTTTCGTTACTCAATAGTTTGCTTTCTTGCATCTTACCCCTGTCCGACGCTAATGAAGCAAATCACATACTAACTACATATCCACTCGTCTCTGGTGGAGACTAGGGGGTAGCAGGCTGCGAGTCTTCTCCTTCATCTCTGAAGCATATATCCTTATTGCAAAAATAGAAGTATTCTGTGCTCCATACTTACACCCTCTTCTATATCTTATAGGATAGCTCCATTTGTGGGATGCGGTTATTAGCACGAATAATATCAAATATGGATGAGGACATGCATATCTGTTAACGACACCCGGATATATATCATCTCGTATTATATATGATACCAGCTATGCCTTGTCGATAGCCCGATTTCCATTTGCGGACAGCTATAACCTTCCCATATCTCTTTCTCAATCGGTTTCAATAGACGGCTTCAAAACCCTCCCTGCTCCGGAGATGTTACGATGTACATTGTATACATGGACCGCTTGGAGGGATGGGCCCTCGCAGAAGCAGTCTGTCTCGGAACAGTTACTTTATGGGACGGGAGGAGCAGGTCCATTTCCGACAAAGAGGACAGGCATCTTCAGTGTAAAATATAACGCACATCCCTGCAACGAAGCCTGGGAGCTCTGTTTAGTGCCATGCTACCTTGGCCTGTCCGGAAAATTGTTCCACTTGGCTAGCCGCCGAGTTGCTCAGCTTCCTTGACAGATAGCAATGTAGCTAGGCCCTTAATATCTCTCATCGCTTTTTCTACCTACTTCAAAGGATAGCGACAATGGCCAATATTCACGCATATTCCACTAGGAATAAAGTCCCCATAAATGATACCCTACTATGTTACCAAGTGACTAAGAACTTTGAATTCACTTTGGCTGTTAACGGAATGCTGCGTCCGATGCAGCTTCCAAGTGGTCCACTGCACAAATACCAATGAGGCTGCCAACCCATACTCCATGATCAAGCGTCTAGGCTTCGAGTATACGAAGTTCTACTCCGTCTCTATATACCGATCTATCTATCATTCCGCTTATCTTGGTAGACTGCGGAGCGTACTATACATATACTTTCCCCCCACTCGACGGATCCGGCCCGGCATGCAATCGCTCAGAGTTACCGATGTTGCAATATACTCACATCGGCCTGAACTCGGGAATAGAGCTACCCCGTGCTATATTTGTATACACTATCTTCACCCTAAATGAGCTGCATACCGTATCTTTATCACGACATTGCATGAAGTATTATGCGTACTGTGCATTTCTACTATGTACCCTGTCTATTTCGTTAAATTGCAAATCATTCCATACTCTATCTCTGCAGCTGCTCAGCTTTAGGTTCGATTTGGATGGAGGAAAGCTCCGTCTCCTGTAGATCATACCACGTTGCTTTATATGGTCAATATGAACGAACATTGATGCATTTGTTTTACTATGTGGTTCCTCTCTGATGAAGTGCATACGGAATACATACTCAACATTGAAACTAACGTTAACCGGAAATTGCACCGGTATTCAGGACTGCGAAAGAGATGGAAGGTAGGGCATCTTGACAACAACTTGGCGACGCTGCCATGGCTCTCAGCCCATTGATATCCATTGAAGGAATGAATGTATTAAACTTAACTTCCCGCTGACCATTGCGCCTGTATGCGGTGGCGAGATCAGGTATTTCTGATAAACAACTCTTTATAATGTTGAGAAGAAATTGTTTTCAAAGGGCACTTGGCATTTAGTTATATGTCGCTTCTTGGCTGTCGCAATTCACTTCCTTCCGGTGACAATGAGTCTTCATTTTCGCAATCTTCTTATCTCTTGCTTTGAGAGCGAAGACAAAGGAGGGTTTGGATTCTGCGCTTCTGTCTTGATAGGGGCTTGGGACTCCGCTAATTCCGGCATTGTTCTCCAGTAACGACTTGCTTCTTCATCCGGTATCTTGATAGTTATCACTGGGCTACCAATAACTCCAGGAATTTCTTTGGCTTAAGATATCTTCTATATTTTCCTGCACCTCTGTTTATTCCAATCACCCGCCTTGCTCCCGACGAGGACGATAAATGAAGAGGAACCAGCCTAAGATGAAGAATATCGCAACCAAAAACACGTTACCCATCGCGCTGCTAACAATTGCACCGGTATAATCGCGAGCCATGTTCGGTGTTGCTGATGATGTTGCCGTTGGGCCAGGGACGAGGGCTGTACATCCGTCTATTCTATACAACTCCATGAGGTATTTTAGATATTGCCGTCGCGGCAACTTGGAGCACCGGAGATAAGCAGAGTTGGCCAGCAATGTCGTTGATACCGTATACGGATATATGGTTACTTTAAGATATACGGTGAGAGTGAGAGATAGTGTATATTGCGAGTAGAGTAACGCTGATGACCTACTACCAGGTCATGTAGTAGGCCATAGGAAGGGGGAAGATTGAATGCTAGGTAGAAAAAAGTGTCCACTACCGGCAAACCGCCGGCGGGGTTAACAATTTGGAAGCTACTATGGTTGACGCTGCGTCCGAGTTCTGTATACGTCCCGTTTGGGCATCCGTTTGGCCCGTCAAATGATGACTGGAAATTCCAGCAGTTTTTATCCGTGAACGTTGCGATGTTCAAGTTAGATTCCACGAGAATAGGTTGCAAAAATATCAACATCAAAGCAAAAGCATGTCTCCTAAGCCCGGATGGTGGTGGAAGTGGCAGAGGACGGCGTATGATACCCATCATCATATCCAACTATTTTGAAATGATGATCAGATCCGCAAACGAGGGTGACAAGAGAAAAATAGAGGAGAATTTCCCGCCCACCCCCATACAGCACATACCCATATCCATAAAGCAATGCTTAGGACATTGTATGACAAGAGAAAAGAAAAATGAAAAGCCAGTGTCCTGAGGTGATGCTCCACTTCATTGGCTGTGTGTTTGTTATACATACACAAGTTATTCATAGCCTAATTGATAGACATGATTTCACATTCGAGGCTAGACCAGTGATCACCGTAGGTAGTTCCGCCTTCTCTGAGGGGAGAATTTATTAATCTTCATTGGCCATTTTTACTCCTGAAAGGGTGCTATGACTCTTCTGCCGCCAGGTGGCTCAGCGCCGTTAAAAGTAACAGAGCATGAGCCTCTCTTTTCGCTATATTTAGATATTTTTGGCTGGAAGAGAGACACTTGATGATGTGGCCATCCCTTCAGTATTCACTTTCGTACTCCGTACTCTTCCCCGTAACTGAATCAGAATATTGTACTCCGTGCCATAGTAAAGCTGGATGCTGGTTGATATTGGCAAGGCGGTGACCGAAAGAAGGCAAGAGGCTCTTTTTTTGCCCGATGAGCTTATTTGAACCAACACATCAGGTTGAGGTTCTTTACTCCACGAAACAACGTCTCACCATGCTCAGTATGATTGATACCCCGTCTCTTTATTTAACCACATCGGATTTAAGATGTAAAAAGAGGAGCAGGGTGAACGTCAGCATTTCACCTGTTATTTATTTACCACGCCCAAGTGGAGAGGAATGGAATGTAGAACACTCTACATAGACAGGGCTAGCTTTTATCTAATTCTCCTTTGAAAAGTAACTAGAAGCTTTCATTTCGAGGTCCAGAGAGCTAGAGTATGCATCCCGCTTGCTTATGACCTTACTGGATGCGTACTACTTATTACTTGATCTCGAATATGGCAATGTTTATTGCACAATGCCAACTCAATATGAAGAGACATTGCTCCGATCCTATTACTTGAACATATTAATGGCCTATGTGTAATCTGCTAGCTATGACTTCTTATGGAGGAAGATTTACAACATTCAAAACCTCATTCAAAACTCGGCCGCAAAGGACATTTGTTGCAGCATTTCATCGAGCCGTTTATGCCCAAGGTACTTCGCATCACGTAGTACTCCGTACATCACAGTACATAGTATTGTACCATATCAACGTAACCTCCGTACTCCTGAAGCCCGCCTCACCATTCAGGTCCCACAGACTGTTTAATGATCCTTACAACAGGCCAAACCGCGACACCTGGCCTATACAACTAAACCAAAGGATCTTCTCCCGCGATCTTCCCACACGTGTATAAACTTACCCAAGGAGATATTTTCCGCCAGCTTTATTCCAGCTACGCTTGGAACGATTGCTGGTCGCTAATCGATGCATGAATTGTTGATATACTCCGTAGTTCTTGGTGAAACTTGAGATCTAACAACTATTTCTTCGGAGAAAAGGAGAAGTCCATAAATGTCAAACAGCCTCCGTTTTACTACGTCATATACCTCTAACGGAGTACATTATGTACTATGTAGATGAGTAGGTTCTTTCAAGATGGCTCTGAAACGTCCTAAATTCGCTAGATAGAATGGGGATGGGAAACTAGCGTTAGAGTGTTACATCGAAGCGATGATTTTGTTAGACCTTCCCCTACCCCTTTTGATTTGCATTTTACTAACAATTCTATAGACAGGCCAAAATTTTCAGCATATTTTTAGGTTTCATCTCTCAAATTTAAAAGAAATCAGTTTAATAATGCAAACAATCGAGACCGATAGGCGCGCATTGTAATTGATGACACATAAAACTACCACGTAAAGGCCTAAGACCTTCCAGTTGTCGTAAGTCCCCGAAGCTATTACCTGAGCTATACTTTGCGCTGCTGACAGTATGACAAAACCATCACGTACTTTATGTAGTGGCGGAGTACCGAGTAACTGGTATCACTGAATTGGCCTCACAAGCGTGTGAGAGGCCTCTTGTCGCATTTTAGTGGCCTTTTTCGGGAATCCCGGTACTAGTCGTGGTTCATTAGGGTACCTACATGTAGAGGGGTAAAAATACAACAGTATGTATGTGTTTTGGGGGTATATATATAATAGCACTGGGACCGATTCCATCATAGACGGAAACTATCGTTCCCAGACGTTTGGATACATCCACATCCTCCTTCATGGTGGAGCAGCACCGGTCCGAATGGGGGGAGCAACGTAAATCCAGAAAATGTCGCGGTTCCCTACGCCCCCCAGATGACGGTGATGAGTATAAAATACCTCGAGTAAAACCAGATATGGTGTCTCTAGCATGCTGCAAAATCAATATTAGCGGGGTCGGAAGCAAAACTTGATGAGCACTTACCAGGCCATATGGAGGTAGATTCCCCAAGTATTGGCAACTCTTCCTCAGTTGCTGAGTATAATATGGCACGGAGGGTCAGAGGACATTGCAGGAGAACCGCGTCCACAAAGTGGATATACGGTAAGCTCTAAGTAGAGAACAGTGTATGATGAGCGTTCAAGTATTATGCTCCATTCTGTTTATCAAGTTGATGGAGAGCCGCTGGTGCCATTGCTGCTGCTGTTAGTGTTGCTAGTGCCAGAGATGTAGACTCCTCCAACGAAGCTCAGATGAGGCGGATGAGTTGGCCTTTGCGCTTCAAAGTCCGCAGGGCAACAGACAAAGCTAGGTGCTTGTTGGTGAAAAGTCGCTGGGCTTGTCTTACAGCAAGATGGCCGTCAAGATGGCTGTCAGAAAAGACATTACCCTTTCAGGCCTAGCAGCTGCTTACATACACAAACGCCCGCTATACCGGATCGGGAAACCTGGTTGTACCTACGGCGGACTCCGAACTAACCATCGCGATAACTTCATAGTCGAGCCCTAGAGTGTCTCAGATGATAAACAAGCCTTGCAGAGAGCATGAATTGATAATCAGTCCCTTTCTCCGTCGAGATCCAGGCCCTTTTGCCCTTTAAAAGGGATAGCATTCGCGCGTCCGCGTCCAAAGCCAAAAAAAAAAAAGGGAGGATTCGTCTGTCGGTTTAAGAAAGAATTTTAAACCTCGGGAGAGGCTGCGGATTACGATCCGGGGGCTTACGGAAACCATATGCGGTTCTTGTTGCTGCCGAGGGGATGGTAAAGACGACGGACATTTCAATGCTTCCCGTGCGAAGAGCAAGCTTCTGCTTATTTATTCCAGTGCCATAATCATTGTTAATATTCTTTGTTCATCCTGTGGACAACAGAGCTTAGAGTTCCAACGGTTCTACGGAGTCCCTGACCCTGTCGGTTTTTGCCGTGCCTGCATACCTGCTGGCAGTTCCGGCTTGACGGAGAGCTACTTCTGCAAGGTCGAAAGGAGAGCTTCTCCATGCAAGGCTGTGTTGCTTGGGAATCCAAACAGTATTGGTCTTAGCGCCGCTTAGTGGCCAGTCAGGAGTGAGTGGCATGCACCAGGGGTTTCTCCAGGATGGGATGAGGTATCCGTGTGATGGTCACAAACTCCAGGCGTGTGCGAGCTGATGGGCGCCAAAGATCGCTGAAGGCAACTTGGCTGTCACATTCTCCAAAAGTCAGTGTAGGGGCTGGCCGCAGGGAATAACTTCCCAAGCTCAGGTTTTGCCCCCTAACGGCTGTTTGTAATGGATTCCTTTCAGGCCCCAAAGCCCGTGCGAATCGGAGATGTGGACCAACTAAAAGAGAAGAATTCCTTTTGCAGCTTCACCCGCTAACCATCTGATCAACACGCCCAGTTCTGTCTACAAAGTGACCAAGCAGTTTTCCTCCCCTTCTTGCATGCATCGAGGTTACTCATATGCACTACGAGTCCAAATTTCTCACATCCAGGAGGTTTTGTTTCTTCTTGCCCTTCTCCTTCACTGCTGCCAGGCCGAGTCCCTTCCTCAGTTCAACGGCCGTTTTAACCTTGTCATACCAGCGTTGCTGTCACCTACACCTCTGCCCCTCTACTTCCACAGCCAGATCGAGCCCCTTTGACATTCAAGTGTCACGTCTAACACTCCCTTTTTTTCTCTTGGTTGATACATGCCCCGTTGAGAAGTCGTGGTTGAGTGGCACATCTCCTGGCAATGGACATATAGCCCTGCTTGTTGACAGTGCGTGTTGTCGATGGAGTTTCCAGGTTGATAACCACGCATGGTTTCGTACTGGCGATGCGTGACTACACTTGACGAACGAAGATGTTGAAAACCCCGAATAATTCACAAATGGACGACAAATCCCCTACTACCGTCGGCTCTCGAAGGGGGGTGCGGCTGCCGCCAATTCAAACAAACAGGAACTCGACTGTTCGTGTTAAACCGCCTCTCCCAGAGGAACTCGATAGCGATACATGGGCAAACCGGGTCCCTCTACGTCCCAAGTCTCACGGATTCACTCTAAAGAAACTGTTTACTAGAACAAGACCTCATCCCCTACCCGCATCAAGCAGAAACCCCCAGACGCCTGCCACAGCACCTCCTGATCAACTACGAGTCACCAGTCCTCTGTCAAGAGCAACTCCGCCGATTGCCAGCGTAAATGCTACCCCGATATCAGTTAAATCTTCAATTCAATTTCCCCTTCCCAATGACGACAATACACTGGCCGGCGAAGTTACGGGAGTTGCATCATCACTGGATCCTCCACCTCTATTCATGGTGTACCCCCAGGCTATAAAGTATGCAACGCTTCCGTGCCCTACTTTGTCTACAGAAGAGATCTTGCGTCGCAAGTTGCGCCGGGATTTAAAAGCTGGCAACGCCAGGGACCGGTCTACGGACACCGATAGCAAGAGTGATGGTTCTGGGGCCAATGGTGTTATTAAAGTGAAGAACTGGCAGAAAGGGACGAGATTACACGCCAGGAGCCAGTCTAGCCAGCCTAGCGGTATGAAGTGGTCCCAGAAGATATTTATTCTGTTAGCGAGCGGCCATCTACTTCAATATAGTGTTGATGGCAACTTTGATCGCCTCCCTGAAGAAGTATTAACTCTGGGAGAGAAATCAGTCGCTTTTGCATGCGATGCTATTCCGGGAAAGCATTGGGTTCTACAAATATCGCAAACTCAAGAAGACGTTGAACCGAGCATGGAGCCGAAGAAGACAATATTGGATCGGCTTCGACGTACTAATACAGAGCCACGAAAGCCAACAAGCAGCTTCTTACTGGTCCTGGATAGCGCGGAAGAACTGGCCTCCTGGCTCATGTTCGTCCGGCGTGAAATACAAGGCCTTGGGGGAAAGGACTATTCCTCCGAAGCTCCTGGGCTCAATCAGTTCCAACCTCCACAAACGACCCATCAAACTCATGGGGACATACGAAACAGCATGATAGACCAGACTCTGTCGCCCACGTTGAGCGTAAGGGACAGCCAAATATTCGTTCCTGGGCACCTTGAAGATGGTGTGAAACCAGAATGCCAGAAATCTATACACCAGTCGATTGAGGTGCCCTCACCATCGTCTTTGGCAAGTGCACCGGAACTTGACAGCCTTAAGCGTAACTCTAGGCTATCTTGTGTTTCTATTGGGACTCGAACCATGCCAAGTTCCCAATCATCATCTTCATCCGTTACGGCTAGAACGACGGCCTCCAAACCCCCAGGCGTAGAATCGCCGAAAATTCCACGCAGCCCTAATCGGGTTGCAAGTGCTGATTTAGGGGGTCGGAGCAGGCCTAATATCGGCTCCTGCGCTAATCTAGAAGATGTTTTCAGCGATACGCCAGACCTACCACCCCGAGCCGAAAGCCGCATCCCTTCAACACCAAACTTTAGCCATCCTATTCTCAGTAAACGAAATTCGATTGCGACTAGCCCTAAGACGATCTCTTTTCCACTCGACGGCAGGGCATGTCAGAGCCCTATTTCACATCTTATTCCCACTTTTGAAACTGTCGATGGCTCCAAACTTGATGAGCTCATTAATTCTAATCAGGCCCCACGCCCGGGAAGAAGGAAAAGCGTTGGTGGCGGAATACACGAACCTGATGAGGCCGACAGTTTCGCAGGAACAGACAACAGTCAGGAACTGGAACTGGACCACGATGTACCTTCTTCATTCGTGCGTTCGTCAAATCTCCAGCGTGTCTCTCAAGTACGCAGATACTCATCGGATGGCATTCAAAACGCCAATCCTCCGCTTTCTGAATACCGACCGGCCCTGTCGATCCTCGAGGACGACCCATTAGATATTCCCAGCCAACCTTCAAGACTTCAGTCAAGGAATAGCCCACGTGAGGTACGCAAAAGGCCACATAGTTTGGGCCCCAGGGCTTATACCGAACCCAGAATTAGGACATGTCGGAGTGTCCGCCAGTCAAGCCCCAATCCGGAGCCCAGTCAAGAACCGGTCCGGCGCCAACGGTCTATGACTACGAAGTCGTGCAACAGTAGGAGGTCGTCCCTGACTTCTCTTTCAAGTAGGAAGAGCATGCCACATATTCCACACGGCCCTCCTCCTGCTCCACCTCCGACTTGCCCGTTACCAGAGGTCCCGCCAGGTATATTCCCCGAGTCGTCTCCGTGTGAAGCATCACGGCTTAGCATCATTAGCTGCCAGCCGCTGCCACAAAAAAGCGCCTAACGTCACTTTAGCCCCCAGTAGACGAACGATAGAGATCGTCGGGGGATAGCTGTGCACCACATATTATGTTTAAAACAAAAACAAATTCCAAAGCTGGCCTGCATATTTTCCTTGCCTTTTCTTTTCCTGCATGTGTTATTGTTTATTCTTTGAAAGCATTGCATTGTTTCCTGTTAATCCTGCTGGTTCGATCCTGTTGAGTAATTCCTCATTATCAATAACCATCTGCCAATATGGAGGAGGATGCTACTCACGATACCCTCACTACTCTTTGATTTGTTCAGGATTCAACAGCGTGTCTCATTCGCTCTCTGATTTGATTGGACATATAACCGCATATATGTACTATAGCTCGCCCACTATATTGAACCATATACCCGATGCCTACCTATATCTTACGTTCACGCCATTCGAAAGGGAATAACTCCAGTCTAACTGATCCCAATACCAGAACCCCCGAGCCCACTCTTTGACAGATATCCTCTCCTTGCGTCTACTATGCCAGTTCACACACATCGACACCCAGCGTCGTTCAACCCCTATTTCTTTGCCTTGTCTTTTTATATAGATATACTCTATATATCCTCCCTTCTTTTGCTTTTTCCTTCCTTGGTCTCTTTTTCCTCCTCGGATACCACTGCTAAGATGATGATATTATCAAAACGGAGTCGCAGGGGAAACTTAGCTGGCAACACAGCTTCTACCCAGAACCCATGATTTCATATATTCCTTCTTTTTTTTTTTTTTTTTTTTTTTTTTGGCTTTTGTTAATCATTTCGGCCCTTGATTTGATCTTGCACTATGGCACTGTATAGATTGGTCTCTCTGTCTCTCACTCCTTGTTATACAAACAATACCATATCTATTACATACATTTTCTTCTCTACACATTGAACTACCGGACTTTGGTAGTTCACGAGAAACTATGTATCATGCCTGCACGGATTGGCATGAAATTATATAATGAAGATGGGAAGAGTTATGCCGGATTTATTTTAGGGTAATTATTCATACATCGTAACATATAAACCAAGCCCTCAAAAAAGAAATTGATGTAAAAAACATGAAGAAGCGAAAGAATCGAATAGGAGTCAAAGGCAGGTGGAGGCCAAAGTTGGATGAATAATGATGAAGCAAAAGAAGCGGGTTGATATAAAGGCAAGGGATGGGTATATGGAAAAGTTTTCTTCATTTTAGCAGTATTACTTCGAACATCAAGATTACTCTTCCTCAGCGTCTTCTACACTGGCAGCGAATGCAGGTCTGGCGGGTGAATGCTCGGGTTTGGCCTGCTCTGCCGGAGCGGCGGGCGCGGGCGGGTTGGCTGTGGCAGGGGCCTTCTCGGTGGCACTCGGAGCAGGGGCAGTTGTGGACTTAGACGGCTTGGATTTGGAAGACTTCGACGTTGAACCATCTGTTTTCTTGGATCTCTTCTTTTTCTTGGTCTGTAGAATGAAACAAGTCAGCCACTTTTTACATCCCGGAAAAAAAAAAAGGAGCTGCCCTGAACACGCGGGGTAATAGTAACATACCTCTTGCCATCCCCATACAGGTACGAAGCTCTCGAAGAAGCCAACATCCTCAAATAGATTCGGGAAGAGCCATAGACCGGGTGAAGCGACGAAGAAGGTGACCGCGAAGAGTATGAGGCGGAAGATTGCCATGGCAAAGAACAAGCAGAGTAGTCCCATCATGCCAACACTGAGATACCAGACACCCTGTCTAAGCATGACAGGCCACAATGGGAACATGACAACGGCCATGATAGCAGCCAGGACTCCGGCTGCCATTGCCTTCTGTTTCCATTGAGGTCCTTCATATAGCCAGACGTAGTGCGACATGGGATTCGTATCTTGGTGTTGTTGTATGCGGACAGTCCAGAGGCCCTTGACCCTACCCTTCTTGGACGGCGGTTTAGCGTGGTTATATCCTTCATGGGGATCGATCTTGGAGACCTTCAAGGCAAGGAGAGACATTGGTAGAAGTCTGAATGCGTTTTCGGCGGAAGCTAGATCGGTGACAGGTGGCAGGTTGGATTTAGGCTTAGCGGACGCTTTAGCATAGGCGGGAGATTGGAGTGCCCGCAATGCTCGTTTAACTATGACATATTAGCAATCGATCTCTCCCTGATATACGGTGCCCGCGGGGGTTTGTTGGGGGGGGGGGTTACCTTTGAACAGCTCCTTTCTTCGTCCATCCAAGATACAGACTCTAGGCTTCAGGTTCTGTGCCTTCAGAAATTGCGCCACAGCGATACCTCTTGGGTCCGGTGGCGCTGCGGAGTTCACAGGCACTTGTTGCTGTTGCTGTTGCTGCTGAGGATGCTGGTGTTGTTGGTGCTGATGCTGAGGCTGCTGTTGTCCCTGCTGGCCCTCTTCTTGCTGCTGCTGCTGCTGCTGCTGCTGCATCTGGTGTTGCCTCAAGGCTTGAGCCTTCAGCCGGTGAATGAACTGCTCAGTAGTAAGACCTTGCCTAGCAGCCTCTGCCGCGATCTGCTCTCGCTGCATCTTGCCAAATTCCTCGACTGTCATTCCTCGTCTCTGCGCTTCCGCAGCCATCTGCTGCTGCATCATCGCAATCTGCTCTGGAGTTGGACCTGGGGCGGCCATGGTGACGGAATCCTCGACTTATGCGCTCCCCCCAAAGATATATAAAACAGCCCTAAAGACGGAGAGTCACAAAATGGCGTCCGTTGGACAAAAAAACTGATGGCCGCTTCAACGATGCATATAAATTTGGAAGTTCAACAGTGGCCAGATCGATGATTACGAAAGCAGGTCACGTGGTATGCCTTCTCCGGACTTCGAGATCGGAGAAAAAAAAAAGCATCAAGCAGCATCAACTTGCAGCCAGCTTCAGCAAGCCGCCGACTCCAGCGTCTACCATGGTCAATTGCTGCTTAGACTGGCTGATCCGTAGAGGTTGTTTGAGAGTTGCTCATGCGGAACTATATACCTGATAAGAGTGCCTCCCTCCTCCCGCCATGGAACACCGTTGAGCTGGTATGTCGTATAGCTAGGCAGATAGCTGTTATATTGTGCTGAAATATGCTAATTGTCTCTCTATTCTACAGTCTCAGAGAGATGTATCACTCCAGATACCTCTTGACCATGTAACGTTCCCTGCCGTGTCGCTTTCTGCGGCCTGTTTTGGTGCAGGGTTGTATGAGGACGATGCGGCGAGGAAGTGCATATCCAACCTTCTGTCGGTTGGCTACAGACGCCTATACGTGGATGTATATTGGTCGCCTACGGGGGGTTTATGGGGGTTTTGCCCGATAGACACTTTTGGCGCTCTTCCGACTCCAAATACCCCAACCGGGACGTCGTCCAGAGACCCTGTGTCAAGCAAAACGTCTGCCTCCCCAACTTCAACTTCAATGGCTGCCGGTGCCAGGAAAAGGGATCAGATATATAATCTGGGGCCTTATTCATGCACACAGTCACTCGGCATATCCTCCCTTTCAGCCATACTCGAAGAGTACTTTTCAAGCACTGCAAATACCATAAACGCAGAGATGTTGTTTTTAATCATCAACATGCATGCTGCCGCTTCACCTGATTCTCCAGAAGAGCCTCCAGAAAAGCCTAGCTTGAAGGACCTTCCTTCTCCACCGAATCTACTTGGCAGAGTCTTGGAGAGATCGCTGGGAAGTTACATCTACAGCCCTCTTAAGCTGATGGAAAACCGCCGTAATCTTAATGAGTCATGGTTTTCCGTCTCCCCGCCTCATCAACCCATTGCTGAATACTTTACAACGACGGTGGATGATAGAAACCATCTTGTCACAGCTAATGGATGGCCATCCACTGGTTTCGCCGTTCTGGCTCGAGCTACGAGGCTTATCCTGGGCTGGGGCACCGTCGACCCTCAGATGTCAGCTTACAACTTCACAGGAGACCAATTGGTATTTTCGCCGAACTCACTCGAATCCCACATAGATATCACAGTTGACTCCGCTGCTAATCTCACAAATGGTTGCCTCTATGACCCCGGTACGACAGCCTTGTCGGATGTTGACCGCCCTTGGGCTTTGGCAGCACTTCCTCAACGGAACTCGTCGGATGAGTTATCGTTGTTGACTCGGCAGTTGGTATCATGTGGTATATCACCAGTTGTTAACCATACACTCCTTAACGTGACGGCAGATAATGACATTAGTCCTTATCAAAACGTATCTTATTCTGCTACTTGGACTTGGGCCAAAGATGAACCCCTCAACTCCACCGGTTCAACGTCTTCACAAACAAAAAACTCGTATCGATGTGCGGCCATGGATGCGGCATCATCAGGTAGATGGCGCGCACATGAATGTACTGATGAATTTCACGTCGCCTGTCGGGTAGGGAATTCACCACATGACTGGATTATATCCGAACGCACAGCTACCTACTTCGATGCCGAAGAGGCTTGCCCGGACAATACCGTATTTTCTGTCCCTAGAACTCCATTAGAGAACATCTATCTCTATGCAAAGCTTGATTCGCAGTCTAATCGTACCGAGATAATCTCACCCGATACTGACGACAACTATAGCGACCAGATGCTGTGGATAGATTTCAATTCTGCCGACGTACCTGCCTGCTGGGTCACGCATGGCCCGAAAGCGCAGTGTCCATATGAAATAGACAGTAACGAAATTCAAAGGAGGGCGATTCTTGTACCTACAATCGCGGCCATCATCGTTCTTATTGTCACTGCTCTAACTTTGTTTGTTAAATGTAATGCTAATCGGCGAAATTCGAGGAGGCGAAGGGTCATTGATGGATGGGATTATGAAGGAGTACCCTCATGATTTTTATGATTGTAAAACATCGGTAAATCGTTCAAAATTGGCGTTGTTGTACATCTAATATATATTACATATCTATGTATACATTGACTTCTCTTCTATCCCAAAACATTAAGCATATCGTCGACCAGAGCAAACTTCTCTCGAGGCTTGCCCCTGGCCTGCCCACGCTCTTTCTCTACTCGATCTATCTCCTCCCAGTCCTTCCAGCTGGTTGGTCGCAAACCGCGCTTCTCAGCCTCAGGACGAACACCGTCCCATCCAAGCCCTGTGCTCTCTTCTCCAGCCCTTGAATTAAGGAACTTCATTTTATCACTCCCTCGATCGCGATGTATCTCCCTATCTGCCGCAATGGCATCTGCAGTGGCAAATGCATCTGACATTGTTGAAGCAATGACTCCCGTGGGGCCACGCTTGACCCATCCTGCACAATACACACCAGGGACGTGAGCCGGGAGACCGTCATTGGCACCAGATGACGACACGGTATTTAGAACCCTCCCCTGTCCATCGTTGGGTATTAAGCCACGAGAAGTATCGAACGGAACATTAAGCTCTTCAAGCCCTGGAAGTGGGCACGACTTGTATCCTATACTCCGGAAGCACAAAGCTGCCGGCATATCTATATGAGCAACTTTACCATCCTCTGCTATAGATGGAGAAACAGACGCGGTAGGCGAATAGGGGTCAGCCGGATCTAGTTGGTTCCGTGTGAATGTAATATGTGATAGACGACCGGCGTTTTCGGGTGAAGAGTGGAATGAGTGAGGAGAAAGGAGAAAGTCAAGAGACCATTGCTTGGCTGAATTTTCAAAGGTAGTAGTGGAACCTTTGGCTAGGAGTTGGATGATTCGTTTCTGGGCTCTTGGAAGCCCGGATATGATTGAGTCGGGGGGCAGGAGTTGTTTGGGTATAGGTTCAAAACCAGTTGAAGGCAGCTGTATGAGCTCTCGAGCCTCTTTGATGGTGAAAGCAGCCTATATTTGAGTGTTAGCAGAGAGAGAGAGCTATCAAAACAACTACTGGGAGAAGAGCTTGCCTGCATTGGTCCACGGCGGCCAACCACCCTCACTCTCTTAACCCTGCTTTTCGCAAGCACTTCAAGAGCATGTTCGCACATGTCTGTCTTCCGTAGAGCATCCACATCGGATAGCAACACTCTTGCGACGTCAAGGGCCACATTTCCCTGTCCAATTACAACAGCATCCTCTCCGCTCGCCAGGTCGGGCAGCAAATTCCTATGCTCTGGCAGCCCATTATACCAGCCAACAAACGCTCTGGCAGAAAATATCCCCGAAAGTGTTTGCTCGTTTGGAAGCCCTAGCCTACGATCTTTTGAAGCTCCATAGGAGAAGAGGATGGCATCATAATGCGGTTTCAGCGAGCTCAGCGAAAGGTCACTACCTAGCGCGACGTTGCCAATAAAATTGAAACGCGGCGATGTCGCAACTTCGGTGAATTTATCCTGGCAGTTCTACAGCCGATTGAACGTTAGCTATGAAGTCGCCGATGGATCACATTTTGCCTACCTTGACTTCGGGGTGATCGGGAGCAACGCCGTACCGAACAAGTCCGAATGGCACTGGGAGTTGCTCGTACATGTCTATGATAGCTTCCGGTACTTTCGACATCAGCCTATAAGCAGCGTAGAACCCAGCCGGTCCAGATCCGACGACCGCAACCCGAAACGGCCGTGATGATGATGGCGCAACATTGCCGTAGTGGGAACGGTTTGTTGAGCGGTTAAGACACCGGTTAAACAATGAAGTAGACCGATAACACGGCCTATGGCGAATTAGAAATGACATTGTTATCCTAACCGCTGCTCCATCTTGTTCTGTAGAATATTCAGCTCGTTCTCTTCCTTCTTTGCTCTCTGAGTTCTCTTTTTACTATTAATCAGATAAGACGCGCCAAGACTGATAATCTAATCTGATCAGATTTAGTCATGTGACTTTGCATCCAAAGAGCTCCAACTTTGCGTGGCACTCATATAGGTATGAAGAATAGTATATTTCTTCCTTGTTGATGCATGGATATCCAAGATTACCGCATATTCTGCTAACTAAAGATTCTGCAAGGGCTGTACTTCTATCGATGGGAGAAAAGGCAGGGAAAACGCCCCGGCTAGAGATATCTACTAAACTGTACGTAGACGACGAAACAGCTAGTAATACCGTCTTCTATCCCGAATGAATCATTCTTTTCTTTGATATAATCAATGACAATCAAACATCTTTCAACTCTTTGGCGGGACTCATCATGACGTAATACACTTACATAAGCACATGAGATGAAGATCTCGTGACGTTTGTGTGCCTAAAAGGGAAAACTTGCAAAAGCTCGCGAGCTTTCAGCTTTTCCTTCAGTCAACGCTCGCAACAGGAAGATATCAGAGCCTTCATGCGTTGATCCAGGACGTATCAACACGGTATACGTCTAGCTACTAGCTTAACCTCGCTCGTTGCCATGCCCCCTGATCTAAATTCACTGCCTCCATCACGGTCGACCTCCTCTTCGCCCTATCAAACTCGCAGAGTCAGCAACTCAATGGACAGCAGCAACAGCAGCGTGGCACGATCACTTTCTCCTCGATCCTCTTCGATATCTTTGCAGGCAACAGCAACAATGAATGCAGCCGCAGATTCTTCTCGTCGTTCTTCGTCTGGTGCCCACCTGGGGTCACCTCAAACCAGACCTTCTGAGCGTCGTCGTTCGGGAGCTAATTTGAATGCCAATCTCCACGAGGCCTCTTATTCTGACCCTACAGGGACTGAATCGCCCCAGAATCGCCGCCACCGGTCTTCGTTTGGGAGTCTTTTCAGAACCCATAGCCCTACAAGCATAGCTGGAAGCCCTGTTATCGCTACCGGAGACCCCCACCACCAGCGCACTCCCTCACTTGGCGAGCTGCACCAAGAGCTTGAGCAAGAGCAGGAGGCACAAGTCGTAAGTATTAGTATTCAGTAACTGGCTGAGTTTTATTTTCAAGCTCATTACTTACCCTTTTACTTATAGAATCGGCTCCTTTTGATGATTCGCAACCAACAAGCTCAGCTCCAACAGCTTCAACAATCCCAGCAACAGCCACCAACAGCTGGTGGAACAGCCATCGATGACTCAACTCCAACTTCAGAAAGATCATTTTCATTCCCAGCGATTCCTCCACTGCCTGCTCCCGGCCAAAGAGCCTCCTTTCCCATGGGTTCTAGTCTCTCCGCTCGGAGGGGCTCGAGCACGGCCATGACACCACATGCGCCTATTCATCCTTCTGGATCCCAGGCTGAAACTGGGACTAGCACGGGTAGCAATGACTGGCTTCAACTTTCAGAGTCCAACGGCCGACGAGGCAGCAGAGATGAAAGCGCATACTACCAAGCTGAAACAGCTGCTCTGTCCAGGGAGAACCAGATGTTAAAGGTTAGGATAAGAGAGTTGGGTAAGTGATTTACACTGAGACGCTATCATCCTACCTCACAATCAATACACTGACATGCTACCTTTTTTATAGAGCGACAAGTAGCCGAACTGACTGCAAGTGGCACCAACCCACCTCCACAACCCGCCTCCCAGCCAGCCGAGAATGTTCAGCCGACCCCAACCGACACATCTACCACTACACCTGCTACAACAACTGGTTCGGCTGTCGAGAGCGGCCCACAGACACCAGCAACCCCGACAGAAGACAAGCCCTGAAGCCACTTACCAAAGGAGTCTTTTATCGAAACCTATGTGAAAACGGCAATGTGTGCCTAGGAAATACAAGTATCACTTAACCCCCAGCGACAGGAAACGGTTCCGGATAGGCAGCAAGGAAAGAAGTGGCCCATTGGGGTACATTGGGATCACCAATACTCTTAAGTAATGGTCTGGACGAGACACGTAAATGTGATCGAACATAAGTAACAAACCACAAAAAAAAAAGGGAAGGAGAAGCGAATTACGGCCCCCTATGTAACATTACATGATTATTTTTTACCTCTGACCTTTTTTTGAAGCTGCCATTGCAGGTTTGGCTGGAGGGAAATGAGAGATATGTTCAAGAGCCCTGATGCTTATCCGAGTGAGTGGCGAAATAACCTACGGCCCTCTCAGAATTGAATTATGATATGCCCATGTGGATTAGATATCAAACTTGATGTCCCAAGCAATGAAGAATATCTCAACATCAAGATAAATTGTCCATCAGCAATTGATTGACTAATCTTAGTACTAGAAAAAAGACTGCTATATAATATGTGCTATCTATATGAAGAAAACGAAGAAAAGTAAATAGCACCTAAATTGTACAGAAGAAACGGGTTTTTTATGGCGCCCTTTTTTCGTGCTGGAAGCCTGAACTCCGGCAGTCTCAGGAAATGCACGAAACAGTTTTACGTCTATATATCTGGGCTCTTTTAGAGCTTGGCCTTCTCGCTCTCCTTGAGAAGATCGGGCAATAGCATGTCTCTAACTTCGCAGGCAGCTTCATTAAGATAGAAGCTCATCCTCTCAGCGCCAATCTTCTTGCAGACGATGTTGAATTGGATGCTACGGAGTAGTTAGTTAGCTGTCTGGATAAAATAACCGTGTAAAGGGATAAGATCCTACCTGTTCTCGTTGATCATATAGGCGATTCCGAATCCATCATCGATGACCTGGCTCCATCCGTAGCCGTTGAAGTATTCTGAGCTAAGCTGACTGGTACTCAAGAACCAGGAGCCGCTGTAGGCATATGTAGGATCCTTGAAGAGCGAAGGAACATCCTCGCCGTCACGGATCAACTTCTTCAAGCCGAAGAGATGTCTGTCCACGCCCTTTCCAACGCTGGCTTCGGCGGTGTATTTGGAGTGAGCTGCCACTGCGGTGCGGAAGAGCTTGACCAGCTCCTCTCTCGAGACGGACGGGTCAGCCTGGGCTTTGCAGAAGGCAACGCTATCGTCTGATACGGAACGGGTGGTTTCGGTACGGCCAAGTTTGAATTTGCGTGTTGAGGCAGATTCGTATGTTGGTCTGTTCTTGCCGTACATCTTGAAGTAGGCGAGTTGAATGAGCATCTGGACGTAGGCGTCTGGACTGCATTTGAATTTCTTGATGAGGCCCTTGCCGTAAGCCTGGAAGGCCTGGACGCGAAGCTCATGCTTGTTGATGACGGTCTCGAAGTCCTGGGTTGCGGTGGCGATGTCCTTGAGGACGGAAGGGTTGAGTTCGAAGTTGATGGGTTGGGGTTCGGGCAGGTTGGAGCGGATAGAAGGGTTGGAGTAGTCGAGACTGTTGCTGAAGATGAGCTGGTTGACGTAGTCGTTTAGACGGTGGGTTGGGGTGCCGTCCATCATGCTGTGTTCGCCTAGGAAACCGGCCGTTCCGTTCTCGTTGACGATGAAGTTCAGCGGCTTGTCGTACCAGCGATTGGCGCCGTCACCGTGCCAGTAGACGTGGGCACGCTCCTCGAGGGTGACGGGGGATGCATCGTCGAGACAGATGATGAAGGAGGCACCCTCGACGGTCTTCAGGGCGGCTTCGTTGGCAGGGCTGGCGGCCAGGAGGTTCTTGCGAGCAGCAGTCCAGAAGTCACGGTTGGCAGACGTCAAGGCACCGACGGCTGGGACCCGCTCAGCCTTTTTGATGATGGTCTCGAACTGCTTCTGGAACTCGGAGGTGTTGAGCTGCTGGCCGTTTATCGAGGTTGGCACCTTGAACATCTGGTTCTTGCGCATGACGATGATATGCTCGTTCTCCTTGGCTGGATACTTTAGGGGGTAATCTTCTCCGTCGGCAGGGATGCGGCAGCAGTTGAACATGTACTGGTACGAGCTCATGGCCATGGGTTCCTTGCGCAGATATTCCGGCTCAAGAGAGCCATCGTCGACCTGTCTCTTGAACTCCAGCACAGAGGTGGCAATGGCAGCGGCTCGCTTTGCAGGATCACGTCGTAGCCTGTCATCCCGGTACGAGTAGAAGTAGCTGACATATGGCACGACCGGGTCACGGTAGGCAAGGTAGGCAGTCTGATTCCACCACTCGTGCAGCCAGTTCTCGATCTTGGGATCCTCACTCCGAGCAATCAGGCGTTTCTGAAGGACCTCTCCCTCACCACCTGGCCTGACGAAGTCTGAAACCGCCTTTTCCGTCTTCTTGTACTCTTCCGTCGTGAGCAGCGGGTGCACCGACTTGAGATACCGTCTTCCGGTCTCCTCCAAAGTAGGGACTGGCAACTGTGGCAGCGAGTCTTCAAACCGAAGCATCTTGCCCTTTGACAAGTCCTCCTTGTACCCTGTTTAACACCTGTCAGCCTGACGATCTCTCTCTTTTTTATCTCGTCCTGGTCCAACAACTCACCTGCCGGTACCGAGGAGACCGTACGTCGAGGAGCCATTGTTTGCAGAGCCTATGCATCAACAGTTAGCAGCCGCATATCAAGAGCAATGCAGGCTCATGTTCTTTGTTCAGCCAGACCGGCTTTGATAGCTACATACTGTGAGACGGGGAGAGGGGCGAGTCACGGAAGCACGTCCAAGAGCAGTCAGACGGCCTCTTACAGCAGCAGTGAACATTCCCAAGAGATAAATCAGTCTATTGGGAAAGATGCAAAGTAGCAGACAGAGTCTGTAGAGAAGAAGAAGAAGTAGAAGACGAAGAAGACGAAGCTGAGCGGGAGTTTTATGGAGAGCGAAGAAGAAGAGCTACAGGGATTCATCCTCGGCTCAAGGGCGTCTGCCCTCCCATATAACCAAACCCCCAGTAATACAGTGGGAAAAAGGAATTATATGCCAGCGCTGCGCTTTTCCCGCCACGCCAGATGACCAGATAACATGACGCGCTCTTTGGCTCTCTACATATCAGACATTCTACTCCTCGTTGCTCCTCTTAAATCGCATCTTCGTCTTCGTCTTCACCTTTTTCTTCCTAGTAAATAAAGAAATAAAAAAAAAGGCCCAAAACTTGCCGGTCAGCTGACTTTTCGCCGAAAAAACTTCCGAGCCTCGGCTGTTTGTAAACCTTATTAGTAATACAATTTTTTGTACTTCACAAGCGATTAAAGACGATATCAAGCAGATGGAAAGGGATAGAAAAAGGGAGAAGAAAGGATGGCTGTAATGATGGGAATATGACAGGATGATCGCTTGCAGAATAACAGACATAGATGTAGAGATATGAGAGAAAGGAAAGAAGATCAAGCGGCAGATGGTAAAAGAGATGTGGAGGTCAGGATACAGGTTCCACGGCCGTCGACGTCGAGGTTGGGACGGAGGCCTCCTCTGCGTCCTTCATGGTCGTGTCAGGGTCGCGGTTGGAGGAGAGATGCAGCTCGACTCCCTTGCGGCCCTGGAGGCCGGCAGGCGTGCAGATACGGCCGCTGCGCATCATGTTTCGCAGCCGCTTACGGCGAGCCTCTCCGCCTCTCTCCTCGCCCTTGGAGGCGCCCTCGTCGACCCAGGAGATCTCTTCCACCTTGAAGCTCATTCCGTCGTGGTTCTTGCCCCAGGACCGGGACTTGAGACCGTACATCACGCTGCTCTCGTATCGTTCCAGCGTAGGTAGGATCAGCAGCTTGATGTGCAGGTCCTTGTCTGGTGGTGGGATAGGGGGCAGCTGCTTGTCTTCTGACGGCTCAGCGGCGGCGGGTGGTTGATGGGGAGCATCCGACTGCGCCGTCGATGCTGGATCGGATTTGGTACTGTTGCTGTGCGCTGACGGGGTGTTGCCGTTGGAAGACGTCGTCTTGGCGATAGCCGTGCTGCTCCCGTTGGTAGTGGCCGCTGGTTGAGACTGGCGGCCGTTCTTGAGCTCCAGATTGAGCATCGACACGTCGACATCTTCAGCCCATTCGCCGCGGATGAAGCCGGAATGTATGGCTGCTGCCACCGGGTCTGAGTCGTCCGTGTATACGCCCGTTCCCCACAGAGCCCGGCGAGCACATATTTCCTCGCGATGGCTGGAATCAATCCGGAATCGAGGAACACGGATCGTGAAGGTGCAGTTTTCCTTTCCGTCAAATCGCGGAATCGGTATGGGTGTTGAGTTGTACCCGAATTTCGAAGATTCAGGAGGCGCTCTGGAGGATGGCATCTCGATGCGCGGTGCATATAGCGTAGAGCCTAGGTGGTAGCGAGGAAGATGACTAACACTTTTCAGCAGCGGTTCTAGATTCACTGTTGTGCTGTACTCTTTCATCGGTGCTGCGGGAGGAGCTGGGTGGTGGTGATGCGGAATACCGCTGCCAGGCGCTGCTCGTGGGCCGTGATGGTGATGGTGATGGTGGTGATGGTGGTGATGGGAGGTAGAGACTGTTCCGGTAGATGCTGGGCTATCGCCAGGACCGGATTGCGGCCGGAAGGGGGCTGCTAGCTGAGGGCCTTGGCTTGCGGTAGAAAAGACGGATTGTTCATCGTCGGTTCGGTGTTTATGGTGGTGACTAGACTATAGTTAGCATCATCTGTATATCCCGCAGTAGAGTAAAAAAATACTCACTGATGGCCGTGATGGTGGTGGTGGTGTACGTGCCGTCCTCTTCGTCCACGAGAAGCAGTAGCAGATTCAGCTTCGTCCCTGCCATCTTCCTCCTTCACTCTTCGGCCACGTTTGATGCTGCCTGGCGCAGAAGCCGTGCCTTTACCGGTACCGAACGAGCCCTCGCCGTTTAGCTCTTGGTTCATGGGCCGGTCGCCATGGTTCCGTTTGAACGGACTCGCCGACAGCGGCGTCGAAGGCCCACTTCCGCCCAGAGAAACCGAACTGGATACTCCCACACCGCTGCCAATGCCGGAGAACACTCGGCCTAGTTCACTCTTTATACCAGACTCGGTAGCCGGGTCAATAATCTGGGCCTGGGCACCCTGCACGGCCTGTGGAAGCGGGGATGCCCTCCCGCCCCGTTTAGCTTCCGCATTTATACTCAATACACTTTTGTGGTGAGGCGGTTCCTCCGTGCCTCCGCGAGCACGCTGTTCGTCCGCAAACGAGCCTCCAAACGACGACTGAGGGCCAGTAGAACCTGGTACTGGCGAAAACAGGCGAGGCGGGTTTGAAGGTGGTGGTCTGCTCCTACTCATGATCGGCGACGAGTCGCTTGAAGGAGTTGCGTCTTGTCGTGGGTGGAGTTGAGGTTGGCCGGGTATGGAGCGTGGTGCGGTTAGTTGGGAGCCTAGCGACTTCGTGTAGTTCTGAATAGATCCAAATCCGTAGCCTGTGCTTGACTCCGCGGCGCTATAGCGGGCTGACTCGGGAGATACACGCTGATAATTCGATTCCCAAGGAGGCCGCTGAGGTCGATCGCTTTCGTGCTCCGAAGCATGAGGTCCGTATCGATGTGGCTGATGATGTGGCTGTGACTGTGAGTGTTGGTTGTGATGGTGGTGGTGGTGATGGTGCGTATGTTCTTGGATGCCATGTTGCTGGTAAGGTTGCTGGTCACGATGTTCCTGTCGATCCTGGGAGGGATCACTAAACCTAGACGATGGTCGCGGAGGAGGTTCTAAACTACCCGGGTACCCATGCTGCTCCCGCTGGTTATTCGACTCCTTCTGCGTCCCCTCAGCAAATCCCGGTGCCAATCTTACTGGAGGACTAAACAACGGCGGTCGTGACGGAGGTTCCTCGGATCGATGATGATGACCTGGGGGGTTGGCTCGTGGCGCCGGGCCTCCCAGGCTCATACGTCGGTCATGGTGATATGATGACTCCGAATAAGCCGTTCGTGGGGATCTAGGGGCTCCTAGCTGTGGTTGGGGTGCGTTGGACCCTTGCCGAGGCCCAGTAAACCGTGAATCTTCCGTGGCTGCCTGGGGGTTTCCAGAGGAACTGCCCCCGGATCTTGACCGGTATGGCCGGGGAGTGAGCGGTTTTGAAAATGGACCGCCATCCGGGGTATGTGATCTTCGGAAAGGAGGATACTCTGACGATGGCTGCCTGCTGGGGCCAGACGGCGGAGACATGGAAGGGGGAAGCGAGGGAGGCGGCGGTGGTCCGGTGCTGGCTGCAGGTATCGACGTTGCGGGAGAGCGTGAATACATAGAGCCGGACGTGCTCTCCCGCAGCGGACGATCAGCATCTGAGCCGAGCATCGACGATATCGACATGCTGCTTCCAGGCCTGTGTGCCGGGTTTGTGACCGCGAGTTCTCGGGAGGCGAAGGACGGGGGTATCGACGATGGCTGAGAGGGCTGAATGGCTGGTCCCCGGTGGTGATAGTGCTGCGGAGAGGACGGAGGAGGCATCTGACGGCTAGAATATGTGTTTGTCGGCCCGGATACAGCTGGGTGTTGCTCTGGATGGCCTAAGTTTTTTTCGTTGAGAAGCGAATTAGCTGGTGCGAACCAACAACATATAAACGTCACTGCGACAGACATGAAAACGCATCAGGGAGCTATAGCAGCGGCTCCAGGGCCAATAAATCAATGCGACCCATCCCCGTGGGTGAAGCGCGGTTGCGGATATTTCTTCTTTCTCCTTCACGGGGGGAGGCGAACATAGTCGCGTTCCGGTCTTGGGGGCTTACCTGTATAAGCTGACGAGCTGCCAGCACTGCCCACTGACCTCCGGCGTGTCTGGTCGTGTTGCTGCGGCGGGTGAGGCATGTCTCTTAGGATCGAAGACGGACCTGGAGCGAAGGCCAAATCATTAGGGAGTCGGAAAAGAAAGCAACGTTCAAAAACAGTTCAAAAACCTTGGAAGCCAAAAAAAAAAAAAAAAAAAAACACTTTTTTTTGGGGGGGAAAAGCCCCGGTCACGGGACCAGCGCTAAAACGCCAAGCATTTATGCACTAAAAGCAGACTAGCGCGGGAAACCTTAAGCGGCTAGCGCGTTCGGCACGGACCACCTAAGAGAGCCGTGCCAAGAGTCCGAAAGGGGCAAGAGTGGATGGCGGAAGGTGCAGAGTGCAGAACAAAAAGAAGGGGAGGAGCGGAGGGCGGAGAGCGAGTTCCTCTCCGCCGCTGCTATATCCCGCCGCACTTCGTCTGTTGGTCTTCGGTGGTGTCTGCAGGACTTGCCGTTTCTCTGCGATGCAATGCACATCAAGGTACCCGTCGTTTCGGGATCAGAAAATAGATGAACAAACCTTAAAAAAAACGGAAGAGTGCTCATGCATGGGAAAGATGTAATGGGGAAAGAGGGCGTGAAAATGAACGAGACATTATTCCGCTTACCTTCTCTGCGCACGCCCAGCCCATTCGAAAGACTGTTTGCTTCCTCCACGCCGTGCTTAACCAGCGGCTCACGTGCTGGGCCATCGGTTCTCTGTCGCGGCGCATGGTGCTGCTGCTGTGTATATGAATGCGAGATAATGTCGTGAGAGTATGCCGGTGTGGCAGGAGGCGGTGGATGGCGCGAGAAATGACTGCCGGGCTCCCGTCGAGAGCTTGCTATTGCGCTATAATGCGACTGTTGAGCATGGCTCGTCGGTGGAGAGGATGGCGGACAGTGTCGAGGCGGAAGAGACGAGCTGTGGGCTTCGTGGTGTCTACCATATGCCGAATGTCGAGGGCTATACGCAGACTGTGACGGATCCATGGAGAGATATATGGGTTTTGTATATGTCTTGAGTGTGTCTTCCCAACTAAAGCCGCTTCAGCTCGAGAGATTTTCAGCGCAGTTAGGTAAGGATGTTGTTTTCTTTTTTTCTCTCTCTTTCTCCTTCTCCTTTCTTTTTCCTTCTGTTCGTTCCCTTTTCTTCTTCCGCCCTCTTTTGTTCTTTTTGATTTTCGTTTTTTTTGCTTACTCTCTGGTTTGTTTACTTGCGCGCAAGGCCGGGGATTCTGACACTCGTTTGGCTTTTGTCTGCAGCCCTGGAGCTATCCATGCAGTAAATTTATCCCAGACGTGTCGCCAATGCTGCTCCAGAGTGTTTGACTGGGTTGTAGAGATGGGAGTGGGAGATATGTGGAAGTAGGATGGCGTGAGTAAGAGAAAACACGGGTAAATAGGGTGTTGGAGCGAAAGTGGAAAAAAAAAAAAAAAGGAAGAAAAAGAAGAGTGTGGAGGTGACACACAAGCAGATGCAAGCTGCAAGCTGCGGGCAAACTTGTCATTGCTTCCCGGTGGAGTTAGCGATGCAGCAGGGGAGCCACCGCATATTAGCCTTAGCCTATAGGTATGCTTGTGCAATCATCCCAACTATATGTACTCCGTACTCCATGTTGGTGGTAGGTATTCTCTGTGTATACTGCAAGGCGCACCATCTCACAATCTATTCAGGTTGAACGAACCCATAGAAGAGCTTAGGAAGTACCTTACGCTTATAATGCGGCTGCGTCTTATTTTCCCTCTCCGCATGTTACCTGATGCATCCATATCTTGTAGTGCCTTGTCTGTGGCAAGTTCACCGCACCCAGAAATATGCATGGAATGCGCCGGAAGCAGAGAAGTGATCCAAAAAAAGGCATTGGTAATAGGGATCCTGGCTGAGACAGAAAAACGGGCGAGAGCAACAAGAGAAATAATTTCGAACAAGCTGGTGATTTTTTATTTTAAGCCAATGATTTCTTTTCCTCGTCTGTTGCGTTGTTAAGAGCCGGTGGTGGAGCCTGAGCACATCGCTGGAGGGCACTAAATTTAACTAACGGGTAATCTAGCTTGATCCCTGTCGAATTGTTCGTTTCGTATAGGTTCGATTAAAGAGGCCCAGCCAGGCAAGCCATTCGCCTCCCAGCATCCTACATACTATGCCAGCAACATTATGTATCACCGCATTGTGTACGATGCGATAGGGTCGTGTGGCCTGCTGATGCCCGAGCTTGATATTCGTTTTATTCGACCTGCTCCAGGGGGATGTACAGTGCATCGAAAACTGTGACATGGAACAAGGTGCAAATAATCTTTTAGCATTGCAGGGCGCCCGGATTTTTAGCTTTTTCTTCCCAGCATAGCTGCTCGCAGCATCTGCAGATCGTCTGAGAGCTCTTTTATAGTGCGCGCAAGACCAAAGCCGAAGCATACATACGGTACACGCAGATATGCGCCTGCACTGCGATGTATGTACATAGTCCAGTAACTATGCGCAAGGAGCACTTTGATCGCTGCCCGACGTTGGAGAACGGGACTCCACGCCTGGGACGAGGGTGACCGCATGCTAGCCTCCCTTACCCTGTACCTCCCTCCTCCGTACTGCGTCACACTCGTCACGGCAGCAGCAGCACAGGAACGAAACCGAGTCTCCCTGTCCCCCGTAGTGTTGCGGAGATAAATACCGATACTTACTCCCCTGTCCAAATTCTATTTCCCCAGCGTGTCTTTCGGGATCGACTTGACTGCACAGTGAGTGTCCCATCGTTTCCTTGCTATGTATCCGTTACACAGGAGTAGTGGCAAGCCGCATCATGTTGCAGAAATACCCTTCTGTGTAAATAATCCGTACGCCGCCGTCATTATATTATTTTTAGCCTAATGCTCTTTGCACACATCTTACCGCAATTTCGGCTCTCCCTTAATGTGCGGTGACGCGATTTTAACGCCTAAATAGCGGCATTAGCAAAAATATCCACGACATTCTTTATAGACAGCTCATTTAGCAGCAGCCAGTATCCGGAATATGCGGGCAAGAAGAGTACCCCAACGCAGTGCCATAGGCCCATAAAGCTGCTTATGCCGTCGTCTTCTCTTTATTTTATTGTACACTCCCTTATTTCGGATGCTGGTCGGGGATGAATCTGTACCTGAAGATTCCCGTAGCGCATGATCGCGCCTCGCAGGGACTGCAGAAAGACGCCCGATTTCACAACATGGGTTGTCCATGTTTAACAGCATTTGTATCGGGAGACAACATGCCGAGTCCTGTATGATATACATCATCTTCATGCGTGGGGTGGCTATCTATGTTGTTGTCTTGTTGCTTTGTAGATATTTTGTCTTGTTGAATTAAGCGTTTCGTCTTTGAGCCTCACATGATCAATTTCCAACTTCAACTTCAACTTCGAGTGTAAAAGCGAGGCAAGGAGGATGAGAATAAGAGACGACGGGGAGCAGCTGTTTGTTGTTACTTTGATGAGCTGAACCTCTGCAGACACCCGAGCCGCCAATGCTGCCTCTACCATGCGCCCCGAACTCCAACTGGAGCAGGTTCCGTCACCATCTCAGCTCCATCTTCAACGGCGTCGACCCTCGAGTCTTCACGGCCTTTTGGCTGTTCGGTAAGGGCAGAGAGAAGTGTCCTAGCAGGAGAAGATCTTCGCTAACCGTTAGTTATCTCAGGTTTAATAAATAATGTTCTATATGTCATCATTCTCTCCGCGGCACTTGACCTTGTCGGCCCCAGCGTACCTAAGGGCGTAGTCCTGCTCGCCGACGTGGTTCCATCTTTCTTCACGAAATTATGCGCTCCTTACTTTATCCATGTCGTCCCTTATCCGGTTCGAATGTTTATATTCGTTGCATTATCCACCTTCGGAATGTTTCTAGTTGCCCTATCGCCAGCCTACAATTCAGCCACCGCCAATAGTTCGATCACAACCAAGTTGGCGGGAGTAATGCTAGCGAGTCTATCAAGCGGAGGTGGAGAACTCAGCTTTCTCGGTCTCACGCATTTCTACGGACCGTTTAGTCTTGCTGCGTGGGGTAGCGGCACGGGCGCTGCTGGGTTGGTGGGAGCTGGTGCATACGCTTTGGCTACAACTTCGTTCGGTTTCTCGGTGAAAGCAACATTGCTGGCTTCAGCACTTCTGCCTGCCGTTATGATGATAAGCTTCTTCGGAATTCTACCTAGAGGACCGATGCTGCGAATTAGTCATGGATATCAAACTATTGAGGAGGTGGAGAGAGGAGAAGATCCACGAGAAAATGAAGCTCGACGGCCTCTAGATGAACCTTTATCGGATCATCGAGATGGAATAGAAGGTTTACTCGCAGATCCCGTTGGTACTAACGATCTGAAGAAGACACCTTCGCAAGACTCGAGCCTGTCGTGGCAGCTATTCAAGGCAAACCTGAGCCGCGCTAGGAGTCTGTTTTTCCCATTGTAAGACGGCCCTACTTACTGCTTTTTACCTTTATACTAACAAAGTACAATAGCATGTTCCCTCTCCTACTTGTCTATATTGCTGAATATACCATCAACCAAGGCGTTGCGCCCACTCTCCTGTTCCCGCTCAGCGAGGGTCCCTTTAAACATTACCGTGCCTTCTATCCAACCTACAATGCAATCTACCAAGTCGGAGTCTTCATCTCGCGGTCCTCCACCCCGTTCTTTCGTATCCATGACTTGTATTTTCCGTCATTTCTTCAGGTACTTAACCTCATCCTACTTACTCTCCATGCACTGTTCAACTTTATACCAAACGTCTACATTGTTTTCTTGGTTGTCTTTTGGGAGGGGCTTCTAGGCGGCTTGGTTTATGTCAATACCTTCGCGGAAATCACAGATCGCATACCGAAGGAGGAACGTGAATTTTCCCTGGGAGCAACTACAGTCAGCGACTCGGCGGGCATCTGCATCGCAGGACTGTTAGGGATGGTTTTTGAGGTTTGGTTATGCAACTGGCAAGTTTCTCACGGGCGAGACTATTGCCAAAAGACATAGATCCTTTGTTCTATGCGAGCGATTTCTTTTTGGTAGCGACGGCGTCAAGGATATATTTTGATCTCGTACGTATTCTTGGTAGGTATTATCCGATAAATATGCATCTTTATTGGTCTTTTTATCCATGACTGCGATGTTTGCGTGACGTAATTGCTGTGTATCACATGCATGTCGATTTTCACATGTTCACGCATGTGAAATCCTTCAACTTTTCGTTGTAAAGTCGCAACCGGAGGGATTTTGGCCCAAGATGGACAATTTGAGGCTGAAGATAAAACGGTTGACATATTAGAGTCGATACAAGCAAGGAGCAATTGGAAATACGGATAGTTTCTATACAGCCTGTGTCTTTTCGGAGGTTGATACTTTTTTATAGATGAATTTCATGAATACTTTTGGTTTTTACCGTCTTTCTACTCTGGTATAAAGATTTTTGTTAGAGTACTGACTCTGGCTGTTGATAAGAGGAATGTCAAAACCATGATAGGTATGAAGTACCCCTGATTGCTCTAGGCCAGTACCTAACTTTTCCTTCTAGACCATGTATTGGGAAGGCCTTCAACCAAATTCCGCAAGATTCAGGTCTTTGCAGTCGTCGCATTTTGGGCATTATACCTTTTGAGGTATGTTTAAAAGATGGGATACTCTTTCTACGAGGGCTGTATCTAATCAATACGATCTCTACTTCAGAGGGAATAAGAATGGGCCTCCAGGAATTCGGGTTTTATCCTCTTTTCTTCAAGGGCGGATGACGCCATGGCAGGCCACCGTCATGACCATGCTGACGCTCTATGTATCTCGCAATTTTGCCAAATTAGTCGGCCTCGAGTCTCCAGAGCCACTTGCAAATCTATATTCCCGTTCCTATTTTAGGGCAACTTGGATAGTGACCGCACTCGACGCCGGGTTTTGGACGGCTATGAACATACAGAAGAAATGGCTACGGGACCTGGCGTCCCTAGTCTTTTCTATATACTATCTTATCGCTGCTGAACAGGCGGACGAAAAGGTACGGAAGGTTAGAGCTACTTTAACCGTGGAGCATTTGCGTGTTTCGTGGAATAAACCGACCACTCCATATCTCGCATTCTTGTCAAGGCTGCTTCGGCCACGGCTTTGCAGGCGTGAGCCGGTAGCATTGCGGATACCTCGTCCACGGGAGTCGTCATATAAAGACCCTATCGACGCATGGCTTTATTTTGATGGGCCCCTCAGCACTCTCCGTGATCAAACAAATATAGTTCTTGATATCCCCGGTGGCGGCTTTGTTGCCATGGGCCCACGGGTGAGTGATGATAAGTTACTTGCTTGGGCTGGTAAGACGGGCGTCCCAGTCCTCAGTCTTGACTACAAGAAGGCACCCGAGTATCCATACCCTTATGCTCTAAACGAATGCTATGATGCGTACCATACTATTGTCATGACTCGCGGGAGATCTTTGGGTCTGAGTGGAAAAATATGCCCAAGGATTGTTGTGACGGGTGATAGTGCTGGTGGTAGCCTTGCAGCAGGCCTAACCCTCATGATTCTGCAGTCCGGCAGTACTGACTCCCGGAAATGGAGAGGCGAAGACACATTACCTGCCCCCGCCGGCCTTGTGCTAATATACCCGAATCTAGACCTGAACATTGGAAGCTGGATGACAGACGAAGAATTATCCTTGATCCGAGAAAGGGGAGTGAGAAAAACAAACCGGAATATTCTAAGGCGAAAGAGTGAGGATTACTACAAATTGACGCCATCAACTCCCCATCCATCAGATGATGACCTTGCGGAAGATTCCATTATTCAGAACAAACCGTCTCCAAATAATGGCCACGACCACCTTACTGATAGCCTTGTAGAGTCTTCGACTGCAACGCCTAGCAAATCGAATCAATCTGGAGAAGCAAGCGTTGCATCTCAGATGAAAAATTTAGTGGACAAACAGCCCAAGAAACTACAAACTCGGCTTGCTGTCACTTCTATGATATCCTATGTTAATGATCGAATACTCACTCCTGAGATGATGAGAGCAATGATTATCCTATATATTGGCCCTTACAACCGCCCAGACTTCAGCACAGATTTCCTCCTTTCACCTATGCGTGCTCCAGAAGGTCTCCTGGCTCGCTTCCCAAAGACCTACTTTATGACCGGAGAACGGGACCCTCTTGTAGACGACACTGTGATATTTGCCGGACGACTTAGGCAAGCAAAGCTCCACCGGTTCCGTGAACGAAAGGAACTTGGCCTAGAGAAGCCCGGAAGGAGATTCGACGAAAAGGAGCATGTTGAAGTGACACTGATACCTGGTATATCCCACGGGTTTCTGAATATCGTTGGTATCTTCCCGGAGGGCTGGAAACATCTATTCAGATGCGCTAGGTGGATAACAGAAATATTTGATACAATAGATGTCAATGGCTCTAATGACATGAGAGCTTCTGCAGCCCGGCAGCGAGGCATGTCAAATCTTGACTCTTCACTTCCGATGATAGACGTCGAGACGGGTAAGCAAAGCAATGGAAGCTCACCGCACCGTCACCATGAACGTCATTTGACGAGTGAATCATCCGGTGACGATGATGGCCCGCTGGAGATTAGCATGTTGAAGATGACGAAAATATCACCTTCGCCCCCACCGTCACAAGCTGATATTCAGCTAAACGCGCCGTCTGCCAATTCACCTGCCAAACCGCAAGTTTCCGCCCCCAAGAGTCAGAAGAGAAATATACGCCGACCGAATGCTGCAAAACTTTCTCTTTCCACCTTTCCGACCAAGAAGGGGGAAAGCTTGCGTAATTCCGATAATGCGAGCCATAGTGAGAATGACCTGATACGGGTGAAACAGATCATAACTGGATTACGACGTGAAGCTAGTTTGACGAGTCTGCCGAGTGATGAAGATTTGCTTAATAGACGGATGGACGGGTTGGCTGGTGGGCTTATGGGGATAGGAGAAGGAGCAAAGACTCCATGATGATTTGTTATTTGATTTATGTGTATATACATAGTACATATTTTTGTGTAAATAATGTATCTATAGACGACTCTAATACTTTGCATCGTATTTTGAAATGACCGGGGTACTTGATATAGCAAAAAAGATTGCTCTTATAAATCTGATATATCTATATGATCTCCCAAAATCTATATAAACAGATTGAAAAAAAAAGAACCCTAAAATAAGTGATGTGTAACTAGAACATACAATAACCGCTAACAGGGAACCATAAAACATCGGGGAAAAAGCCATGTAATGTATTTTTGCTTAAGCCTGGTTAACAACTTCACTCATAGCTTCATCCAGAATGCCCAGCCCGACCTCAATCTCCTCATCAGTAATGACTAGCGGCGGGACAAAACGAATGCAACCTTCTCCAGCAGAAATTATCAACAATCCCTTATCCCTCGCTGACCCGAGGATATTAGCAACCTTGCCAACGTAAGGAGCGGAAAGTTGCAGACCAAGAATCAAACCTCGACCTCGAATCTCTGATACAGCATCTGGATACCTCTCCTGAAGACGTTTCAGCCCCTGGATAAGGGTTCGGGACCTCGAGTTAACTGAATCCTGAAGATCCCTGTTGGCAAGACGGGTCAAGACATGGTTACCCACGGCACAGGCAAGTGGGCTTCCACCAAACGTAGTTCCGTGGTCTCCAACCTTGATATACTTCCCAACTGCGTCAGAGGAAATGATCGTGGCACCGATAGGGAAACCGTTTCCAAGTGCCTTGGCGGTGGTCAAGATATCTGGATGGGCGGGCTTGGAGCCATCCTTTGGTCTGAGAGACGGATGAGCGTGTGCCCACAGGCTGCCTGTGCGAGAAAGGCCGCATTGGATCTCGTCGAAGATCAGCACCGCTCCGACTTCGTCGCATCGTGCGCGGAGTGCTGTGAGGAATTCCGCGGAGGCAACGTTTACTCCGCCCTCGCCCTGGATGGGCTCAACAATGACACCGCAAGTCTTTTCCGTAATTAGACTTGGAAGCTGTTCGATGTCATTGTATTCTCCATATTTGAATCCGGGGACCATGGGGGCAAATGGGGCCTGGTACTTGGGGTTTGGAGTAGCAGATAGAGCACCAAAGGTTCGGCCATGGAAGGATCCTTGGAAGGAGACAATTTCATGCTTTGCACCCGAAGTATCGAGACTGTGGCCTACTTTCCGGGCAAACTTGAGAGCTGCCTCGTTGGCTTCGGTCCCGGAGTTGCAGATGAAGGCTTGCGTGGCGGTCCGCATCGCTCCTGAAGTGAGAGTGGTGCTAATCAGCGCCTGGCTGAGCTTGCCGGTATGCTTATTATGGAAGAGATTGGATGCATGTATCAGTATCTCTGACTAGAATGGTCTCAATTAGTCTCTTCCTCTATAATAACTAGTTACTGTCATGCGTACCTGCTCTGATATAACTTGAGAGAGTCCTGGGTCTGAATGGCCGAGAGATGTCACCGCAATACCGGCTGTGAAATCGAGATATTGCCTATTCTCCATGTCCCAAAGGTAACAACCGCTTCCTCTGGCCATCACCGGTGCTGGTCGTACATATGTAGGCACCATGAAGGGCATAATCCCTTCCACGAAGCGGTCACTTCGCTTGGAGAGGTTGCCTGGGAGGTCATCGTGTTCCTATGTCATTGCTGTCAGTATACATATCTACCACCAGGGAGATACCACAAGGCATATAACATACTATCCGAGTAACTCTACCAGTAGACTTGCTCCTGAAAGGGTCTGCTACCTGTGGACTCGAGGCTGTCGAAGCCCATCGCCGTCGCGACAGGGGACAGGCCCCTTGCTGCTGCACAGCTCTAGCTCCGAGTCGCCGCAGCGCTACCTGAGAAGCCATCACGCAGTTCGACCAGTACAGCTATTAACTTGTACGGGATATTATAAGTCCTCTACCTGTCTGATAACAAGATCAAAACCGCCAGACAAAGGAGTAACTCAAGCTGTTATTCAGTCGCAAAGTTGAGGCGCTTTTTCTGTATACAAAAATGAATGACTCGGAAAAACCAGACATTCCGATTTCGGCGAAGCTTCCAAGGAAGTTTTTCTCGTTCTTCGTGATAAAACAACCAACAACCGATATAGAAGACAGCAGCAAGTGATATATAGACCATGGCAGGCGTTGCTAGATACAGTCTATGTTCGATATTCCGACCGATATATACGCACACTTCGAGACCAGCTTCACGATGTCTCTCCATCTCTTCAGTTCGAGACTCTAAACCAAGTCGCTTTGCGCCGTCGCCGTCACCTCCTCGACTCGATCCAGAAGAACAGGAGGTATTCGAAAACCTCCAGCAGCAGTCAACAGGGGCTTTCAGCACACCGCGCTCGCCGCCCCAGATAAACCAGTCTCCTCAGTCCCAGCCTGAAGATGTGCTCCAGAGCCCTGGGGATGGAGATATACATCCAGACTTACGCCGGGGTGCAAAGCCTGAATTCGAGGGAGAGAAGAATCCAAAGACCGGTGAGATTGGAGGGCCAAAGAATGAGCCGCTGAGATGGGGTGGAGACGGTGATTGGAGCTATAATGGGAGGGTTACGGACTTTTGAATCGGTTGAACGGCTGCCATGATGCAGGTCCGAGGACTTACAACTGGCTATGCTTTAGCTATATACACCCGTCTGGGACTGAAGGATGCGGCGGGTAACAGCACGGTACTATCGCCATGTACATTATTGCATGCATGATTGGAACATATGTCTATACCGAAACAGGGATTTGGCCTGTTCTCTTAACTATATACAATCTGCTAGATTAAGGCATCATCCGTGAATCATGGAGTTTCAGTCAACTTATGGGGGTGGTGACAGAAATGCTTTCATGGGGAAAAAGGGACGGAGGGGGGGGGGAGTGTCTGGTATGACATATGGTATAATTCCAGGAAGAGATTGTGAAGACTGGACGTCTCAATTAAAGACCAAAAAGAAAAACTACTCTTGAAGCCGGCTCACAGTCGCCTTTCCCGCTCTGCTGTCGTTCTCACGACCGAGTTCAGCACTGATCCAAGATCCGATCTTTGCTACTGCTTCGAGGTTCACACCGGTCTTCATTCCAAGGCTGTGCAGCGTGTGGATCAAATCTTCCGTGGACACATTACCAGTGGCACCCTTCGAGTACGGACATCCTCCTAGCCCGCCAACACTGCTGTCAAATATCCTTATACCGTGTTCTAGACCGACGATAGTGTTCACCAGAGCCTGGCCGTAGGTGTCATGGAAATGCAAAGCGAGGTCGTTACTGGCGATTCCGGCAGCAGTCAGCGTCTGCAACAGCTTCTGGGTTCTCGGTGCGGTCCCCATGCCCGTCGTGTCTGCCACAGAGACCTCATCGGCGCCCATCTCCAGCAAGGAAGCGGTGATCTCCGCTACCTTGTGGGGATCTACATCTGGTCCTTCATATGGACACCCAAGCGCAACGGAGACGTAGCCGCGGACACGAATATTCTTCTCTTTCGCCAACGAGACGATTGGGCCGATTCTGGCAAGAGACTCTTCTATTGTACAGTTGGTATTGGCCTTGGAGAAGGCTTCGGTAGCAGCAGCGAAGAGCGATATCTCAGGCAGCTCTGTTGGGCGAGCCTGCTCCGGGAGAGAGGCTATCTCTGACTCCAGCACTTTCACGAGCGTTTCAAGCCCCTTAACGTTGGGGACTAGGTAGTTATATGAAATCGGATGGGGGGCGGGGGGCGGGGTCTTGGTGAGGTGCGATAGAATGTCAGATGTGCTTGCCATCTAAACGGAATTGAAAGCGATAATTCGTTCATTAGCCATCTCGTTCCACTGTTTTGTATCTGAGTATCCATGGCACGCGATCCGATACTCACCTGAGGAACCCATTTCGCGGGAACGAACGAGCCGGCCTCGATGGTCTTGAGACCGGTCCCAGCAAGCCTGGAGATCAACTCCAGCTTCGTCTCGAGCGGGATAGATTTCTTTTCATTCTGCAGGCCGTCTCTGGGCCCGACCTCGACGATGCGAACGAAATCGGGAGCAAGTTTGGCTTCGGTAGCCAGACACCGGACTGCGCCGTGTCGTGAGGCCACCTGGCGAGAGGCTCTGGAGGCAGCTCTGAGTCCGAACATGATCACACTGCGCGCAAGCACGTCAAAGGTCGGCTCGTCCAGCGGAAAAACGAAATAATATCAAGTCTTCTTCTTTTCTTCTGCCTGAACCTGCGACTTTTCTTCTTCTTCTTGTGTTCCTCGCCGGCGCTCGCGGCCGTCAACTTCGGCTATTTTGCTCCGATGTTGAAAAAAATTCCCGGCGCCGCTTGGACTAGCCAATCATGGAAGAACTTGCCGCCGCCTTTAGCCGTGTTAGTCATCTATGCTGAGTAAGATATTAATAATATATTACTCATCTCTTAGTCATACAAATTTTTGGGATAGGAGGGGGGGATAAGAAAGATAGGAAAAGATGAAAAAGACGGAGAGAAGAAGAGAAGAGAGAAGTTGGCGAAGATGGCGGATAATATATATAAAGTGGATGCGCCGGCTGTGCCACAAGCAAACGGGACGAGAGTGCCAAAAAAGAGATTTGTAGGGAGGAAGACTGCAGATGCGCAGGCGCAGAGAGCCGGAGGGGAGACTCAGCGGTCGCACAGCACAGCTATACAGCAAGGTAAGGAGAAGAGCTCTAAACGAGAACTAAAGATGAGAATGGTTATGAATAGATATATGATATACTGACGGTTTATCTAGCATCCACAAGACGGGGTCCTAGAGCACTGAACCAGATCCCCGCAGAAATACTCGATGATGAAGATATTAAAGCTGCCATCTCCCTCCTGCCACACAACTACTCGTTTGAAATACCCAAGACGATACACAGGATACGCTCGTCCGGCGCGAAGCGTGTAGCTCTCCAGTTTCCCGAGGGCCTGCTCCTGTTCGCCACTACAATATCAGATATCTTGAACCAGTTCTGTCCTGGAATCGAGACCGTGATAATGGGAGACGTGACGTACGGAGCATGCTGTATAGACGACTACACCGCTCGAGCACTGGGATGCGACCTGCTAGTCCACTATGCGCACTCATGTCTTGTACCCGTGGACGTCACCAAGATAAAAACACTCTACATCTTTGTCGACATCGGCATAGATACACAGCATCTTATCGACACGCTAAAGCGCAATTTCACGTCTGGCCAACGAATAGCGGTAGTAGGCACGATACAGTTCAACGCTACCCTGCATGGGCTGAAACCGGTGCTGGAAAAAGAAGGGTTTAGCATCATCGTGCCGCAGATAATGCCTTTGAGCAAAGGGGAGATTCTAGGCTGTACTTCGCCCCGTCTGTCGAGCGAGCAGGTGGATCTGCTTCTTTACCTAGGCGATGGACGCTTCCACCTTGAATCAGCTATGATTCATAACCCGTGCATACCGGCGTACAGGTATGACCCTTACTCTCGCACCCTGAGCCGGGAGCGGTACGATCACGAAGAAATGCAGGATCTGCGCCGCAAGGCGATAAGTGCCGCAAAGTCGGCGAAGAGGTGGGGCATTATATTGGGCAGTTTGGGACGGCAAGGGAATCCGCATACCATGAGGGTGATTGAGGCACACCTTAACGAGAAGGGGATACCATTTGTGAATTTGCTGCTTAGTGAGATATTTCCGGGCAAGTTGGCGAGTATGCCGGACGTTGACTGCTGGGTGCAGATTGCTTGTCCCAGGCTAAGTATCGATTGGGGTTATGCGTTCCCCAAACCATTGCTCACGCCGTATGAGGCGTTGATTGCCTTGGGGATAAAGGAGGACTGGGATAAAGCGAATGATGGCATATATCCCATGGACTTTTATGCAAAAGAAGGCCTGGGGAGGACAAAACCTGGTACTACTATCGCCTCGCCCGCTGGATAGTATAAAAATATATAATAAAATAAAATATTATAAAATTGGTTAGATTCAAACAGAATGAAGTTTAACAAGGTAATAGACAAAAACAGTAAACTTTCAATCATCTGCGTCATTAAGATCTCCCGGTGTTCCTCGTTTTAAAGCCAAGAAGGCCTTCCCACCGGCATCGTCCATCGGGCGTTCAGCGGAGCGCCATGTCGAAATCGCTTTCTCCACATCCTCGTACATCTCCAGCGTGTCGTTGATGATACCTCCCTCATCTGGTTCTGCGCTCCGCGTGCCCTCCCGGGAAGAGGAATCGGTTCGCATGGGAAATGATGGGCCAAACGTATGATCAGGCGTTGGATTGAACATGATGGCGTTCGCAAACATGCGGATTAGCTCCTTTTCTAGTTGCGACGAGTTTACTATTCCCTTCGGTGGTAGCAGTTCAGCTGACTTCGTAGCTAAGAGTACGTTGCTCTTAGGAGAAGGGACTGCACCTGACCCTGCTGTTGCTGGCGGAGATTCATCTGTTGATTGGGTCGGATTCATTGTTTCTGAAGCCGCAGCAACAGCGCGACTGCCCTGGTGTATTGCTGATTTGATAGATTTTATGTCTTGAGGGCGGTAGATCAGGTCTTTGTACCCTGGTGCATCACGGTTGGTTAGCGGTTTAGCGAAGATGGACGCATATTTATGAGCAGCTACGTCGTTCATTATAGGACCGCATGTGCGACCAAATGTTCGCGAGCACATCACATATCGGTTGTCTCTCGTCCAATCTGTCGGCCGCTGTTCTTGTCCTAGAGAAAACGATCCACTGGGGCTTCGCTTTCGCTTTGCCCGATAAGTGCTGGTGTCAAAATCATCCCCGGTGATACCTACTGGCGTGCTCGGAAGCTCGTTTTTGATATTACGGCTAGTTTCCTCGCCGCGAGAAGTGATAGACTGACCACGTGTCCGAGGCCGCCCGGAAGGCAGATTGGTAGGCGAAGCAGCCTCCAGCACATCCTTTCCAACGTTCCTGGGGCTGTCACGAGACGCAGTACCTCGGCCACCGCCAAGATCAAGTTTACGGCGTGCACCTTGTCCAGCCCACTGTTCTACATCTTCTTGCCCTGAAGGTGATAAGGCTCGATCACTGATAGGGCTGATATCCGCAGACTTTGGTCGTTCGGGAGACCCTGGTTCACCCGGCAGAGATATCGGGCCCGGTATCTTCCAAGGTGTATTGCCACTTGATGTGACCAATGACGGTTTCGGTGGCCTCCGGCCTATTGACTGTGCGAAAGAGGGAAGCTGAGTCTTTAGTTTCTCAAGGGCAGCAGTATCCGGCGCGACAGTGGGTTGGACTACCGGTGTTGAGGGGGCAAGGTTGCTTAAACCACTAGGCTGCGTAGCTGGCAAAGGTGGATTCTGGGGAAGAGGAACGCTGGGTTTGTCGACGTTAGGGACAGGAGTTTTCTGCGTAGGTGTTGCTTTGTTACGGGCCTGGCTGCCTGGTTTGGGGGTTGTGCGAGGGGATCCGTGGCCGTAGGAGGACTGGGGAATAGTTTGCGGGGTTAAGAGGGGTTGGAACTTGACGGTCTGGGGAGCCGTTTTAGGTGGTAGTTGGGATGTCTTATTCCAAGTGATGCTCGCTGGAGGTTGGGTGGGAGGGGCTCTGGAGAGAGGAACGGGCGGGGTGGTGTTTTGGTATGTGGGTGGTTGGGGTATGGTTGTAGTAGGATGAGCAGGCGGGGGAAATGGCTGTATGTTGGGATATATGGTCCCAGTGGAAGGCGGAGGAGTCTGTATAGGAGGATGTTGCTGTGCCTGGCTGGCCAACGGCAGTGGTTTGAAGTTATACGCAGCTGGACCAGGAGCTTCTTGGGGGATAGTTAATGGAGGAGGTCCTACCGTGGGTTGCGCTGACCGTATTCCCTGCGATGTGCCTGCGGTCGTGGGTATTGGAATTGCTACTTGAACACCTTCCTGTGGTATCCTGCCGAGCACCTTTTCCCGCACCGCGTCTGGCCTCGACTGTGCAGCAGGGGGGGTAACAGCACTTGGACCGGCCGCCACGTTCGAACTGACAGTGGCAGGTGGTTTCTGCAGGTCCTCACCAGCCTCCAGCCGCCGTATCTCGTCCTTGATCTCTGCGTACCGCTGTTCCTCTCGCCGTATCTCCCTTGTCACGCGTTCTTTGTACCTAGCGTAGAGCTTATTGACCAAATCTGGCATGGCAGCCGAGTGTGACCTTGTTGTAGTTCCATTCTGCACGGTCTGAGCATGTTTCCTCTTCCTCAGATTGGAAGTTTCCTGTGCACCGTGGCTGTGGTCTGATGCTTCATCGTCCGAAGACCGGAACCCGTCTGCCAAAAGGGTCGAGTATAGCTCCTCCAGGGCCTGCGGACTCAGCCGGCTCGCGTCGTACTTGACATCCTGCTGGATAAACGGATTGTTCTGGAGGAGCTCTGAGACTGGCGCAAAGCTGTCTGGACGTGTCTTTAGGGTCGCGAGAGACTGGAAGAAAAGCAGCGACTCGAAGGGGGTGTATGATGAAAGAGAAGGCATCCCATTGCTCTCCGCGGTTATCTTCTGTATCCTCTCCTCTTCTCTGCTTTTCGTCCTTTGTCCGTAGTATGCCTCTTGTTATCCTCTGTCCTCTCCTGTCTTGTACCTTGTATGTCTCGTATATCGTCGTCGCCGCCGGTTTTCTTCATCTTCCTTCATCGTCTTCGACTTTTTTTTCCTTCGACGTCGAAAAAGAAGCATCACGTGATGTCATCTGACGATCTACTTTTGTCTTTCCCAAATCGGAAATCGACATTTTGTTTGTTATTTTTTTATTATTTTTATTATTTTTATACAGCAAAAAAAAAAAAAAAATAGTACAAATATTAATGGTAATAACTAATAAAAAAAGAACTCCACCGTTCAGGGGGAAGAAGCAAAGAAGAAGAAGAAGAAGAGGGAAAAGCTAGAAAAGGAGACGGTTTGTGGTTCTCGCAAGTCAACTGCGTCACTGCTTTTGCCCAACCCATAAAGCCCATATATATATATATACATAGTCCGCCGCCTCCTGCAATCCACGGGACGACCTTGACCTTAACTAGCTAACTTATCATCATCGACTTCTCTCCCGCTTCATCCAAGGCGCTTCTGCTGACTCCCCAGCCTGACCGTTGCTGCGACTCAACCTTCTTTTTTGCCCTGCATCGCCCGTTTTCTCCTTCGCCTCCTCGTGAACAGACGGAAGCTGTCCCAGCTGGTTCTGGTTTCGAAAAAGTTATATAAACCTCAGGGGGGGACCCGTCGTCCTTGATCGTCTTTCCTCAGCCAGGAAACTGAACCGCACTCCTGAAACCAGATATATACTTGTACTTATAAGAAATCTATAAAAACAACCCCCTATTCAATCTCGATCACCTCGAAAGATGTCTCAAGAGATGACGGATATGGAGCTTGATAAAGAGTGGAAGCCCAACGGTAGACGGCCTCAATCGTCAGTTCTTCCTTTTCTTCACTGTCCTTCACTATAACTATGCAGAGTCAAGACGTTAACTCGTTTGTTGCAGGACCATGGCTCGTTCTCTCGCTGCTGCTCTAGATAATGCTTTCATGCTCGACTCGGAGGTGGACTCCCTCACCAACTCCATCCACTATAAGTATGTTATAGTTCCAAGCCGATGCATGAAAAGAAAGGGGGAGGGGAAAAAAGACGGCTAACGCGTTGATATTACAGACAGCAAATTGTCTCGATGCAGAGTCGCGAGCTCGAAGCTCTGGAAGCTAGGATTCGAGCGACCGAGAACAGGCTAAGGATGCAAAAGGGGGAGGCCCCTCTTGAACCCTACAAGGCAGATGACCGTGCCAATAATGATGTCGCGGCTCAGAACAATGGCATAAACAACTCACGCAGGGGTAGAACACCTCTGGATGTCTCTACCGCAGATAAGGAGCGTGGCCTCCCACCTCTATCTACGCCCAACCAGTCCGACGATGGCTTCACCACCAACGCTTCCACCTCTCCTGCAACCACAGACCAGGACGAGGAGACCGAAAACCATGCTGGTATTCATGGTCGACGCAACCAGGAAGATAGCCCCAAGGGCAAGGGAGGATGGCCCTGATCGCTGAACCTCCTCCCTTATGTCACAGCGTTTTTTATGTTATATATTATCTTATACCCGAGCTCAAAGGCCTGCTACCCATGACTTTTTCTACTCCCACAGCCGTCAAACCAGTGACGCCAACTGAATCATGTTCGACGTTGCTACGCATACCTTTTACATGGGCATTTCCTACCCTAACCCGCTCGATGCCTGGCTGCTCCGTCTATACATGTCTGAATGGTTAATATATGACGGGTTGCGGGGAACACGATTCCCTCGTTTGGTCTATCTGTCTCTCTCTTCTTTTCCCCTTCTTTTGAAAACTACATCTTTGCATGAACACAAGCACATATATACTAGTTTAATAGCTCACTCGCTTACCTTCCCGTCGCTTGACTACTTTTTTTTTGTTCTGCATGTTTTTATAATACTCCCATTCCTTCCCCCCTTTCCCGTTTGACTGTAAGATTAGTTGTCGGAATTCGAGCGCATGTCAAATGTTTATATCGGGAAATGCCATTACTTGTCATCAACATACATTGTTGCATTGGGTTGAAACTGGCGTCTTGACTAACATTAGACAGAAGACCCCCCGGCATTGATTGTTGGGAGATGAACAAGACATATAAGGAATCAATAATACAAAAGTTCTATTGTTGCAGATCTCGCGGTGTTTATAATGTTAGAAGCACAATACTTATTTACAGAGCATCGGTGAGAGCCTTGTTGAGCTTGGTGAGCTTGGAGGAGACGCTGAGGTCGATTGTTCGGCCATCGAACTCGACAATAAGTCCACCGACGATTTCAGGGTCAACCTGCATCAAGTCAGTATACTGGAGTATTGGATATAAAAGGAACAAATATCCTACTAACCTTAGTGACGACCTTCAGTTTCTTGCCCTGGCTGTATTCAGACTTGGCGATGGCGGTCTCCAAACGCTGGATAGTTTTCTGGTCGAGTTTCTATACCGAAAGGTCAATACTATAATAATTCACCCTATATATAAGTGAAGGGGGGAAAGCCATACCTGAGCGCTGGTGATGTTAAGCTCAATCTCACCCCGATAAGCACCCATCAAAGTCTCAAATTTCTCGCAAACACCCTGCAAAACACCCAATCGGTTGTTCTCAGCAAGGGTAGTCAAGAAGTTGCCCAAAAGCTCGTTCTTGCCGGTGACCTTCTGCAATTCCTGAACGATCTGAGACTTGTCCTGCGCAGTCAAGGTGGGAGTGAGCAAGATAGGTCCCAACTTGGCGTCCTTCTTGAACACTTCGGCCAAAGCAGTGAGAGCCTTGGAGGTCTGCTCTAGGCTTCCGGTCTTCGCAGAGGCAGTGTACTAGAGGTACGAAAAAAAATAAATAACGTCAGCCCATGCGTTTTTCGTGAAGTGATTGCTGAAGTGCGCGACAACAACCAATTGTCATCTAGCCGCATCGTAAAATCAAGAGTATACACACCAAGGCATTGGCATAGGTACCGTCGACGCCGAAGAGAGCGACTGGAGGCTTCGAATCCTGGGTTGCGGTGGCATAGGTTCTGGCTCCGTTGACGACGGATCGTCGGGAGAACTGTTGGGCGGAAGCGCGAAGGCTCGCCTGGGCGACACGGGAGGAGAGCATGGCGAGAGAGAGGGACTAGGTCCGTGGAATTGAGGTAGTCGTTTCGGCTTTGGAGATGGGCAACCGAAGATGCTGCTGTTGGCGTTTGCAATTCTTCGTGGTTTAAGGTCGACTTGCAGTGCGTTTGATTTGCTTCCGGCGAAACATGAGGGAAAATGGGTCACGTGATATAAAATTCACTCCAGCATGAAAGTCGAAAGAGTACGAAAAGCTGCGATAGAACTGCTAGATGACGATGATATACGGGGGAAGCTGACAACTCTTAAGTATGTGTATCATTATTATAATTCATGTTATCTATCATAAGACGTTCGCTGGGGGCGGTTTGAGTGGACTCCAGGTCCGGTAATATTCAGTAAAACAGGCGGCAGGTAAGAACGCCGAGAAGAAGACAAGAAGGGAGAATGGAATGTCGCCTGAGGGCGATGCACAGTGGCATTTTGGGTCTCTCTTAACGATATCAATCGCTTCGAAGCATACTCTCGACGAGGTCTCCTAGCGGCCCCCAAAAATCCTTCCCACTAGCCAGGTTGTGCTCCTCGATAAACAGGACGTAGTGCTTGAAGCTGGTATTCAAGTGTGGTTCCAGTCCAAGGTGGACAACAACCGGGTAGTGGTGGCAGTATATGTGTGCATAAACACGGTACATTCGTTTAAACAGCTGTTTCAAGAGAGAGGGAAATGTCTTTGGGAACGGCACGCCTAGAGGAGGAACATGCAGCTGTCAGTTTCACCGTCTGTGGTTTCGATATGTCTTGACGCCTGATAACGGCAATGGAATGGCCCAGCATACCTATATGGCTAGGGAACATCTGCTCGTTGTCAATATTCGCCTGTACCCACGTCATCAAGTGTTCTACATATTCAGGCGCAGACATCTTGGTAGGACGTTTAAAGTTCTCGTTATCTTGCCATAAATATTCAAACCTGTAAGCATGTTAGAACGATATTAAAACGATAACAAGTGTTGAGAACGCACTCGTCTGTTGCCTTCATCTCTGGACATGTCTGCGGCGAGCAGAACTCTGTAATGGAGCCATATAACAGATTGATCTGGTTATAAAAATCGACCACTATTCCAAGTTAGCGCCGGCCCAGCATCTTTGTGTATCCCTTGTTACAGCCCGTCAGCCATCAGGGGGGTATTGGTAGAAGCGTACGGTTAACGGCCAGCCACTCGTTAAGATCCTCTCCGTCGGGAAGCTTGACGGCCTTTCGAAGACTCCCGCTTCCCAGCGTTGCCTCTGCAAACTGTCTAAGCTGGTAGCTTCCGGTACCTTTATTCGCTGCTCGCGGCCGGAATGGCCCTCGAGTGCGGGAGTTTCTGTTGGTTGAAGAAAGGTCTGTCAGCGGCGGGGTCATCTTGTAGCGATAAAAGCGGTCGTGTATTCAATATTCGTCTTGAGCAAACTGATATGATAATTATCAAATCAAGTGCATAAGAGTGTCTGCAGCAGCAAAAGAAACGTCGAAACGTACATGGTGGTTATGAGGGAGGCTGCCATGCTCTTGGAGCTCTTTGGGCTGCCAACAGGGATGCACCTTTGATTCGCACCTTTCTGCAGTTTCTCGTCAGCTCGTTGGCTCTTTAAATGTATTTCTTTTCGATAAAAGATGAAACTGATTGGATGATGCAGGGAAATGGAGTACAATGTTTCTTCTGGCTGGTTGTTTATTTGTATCGCTGCAAAGCCATGATATCATTTCTAGTGTCCGTTGCCAGGACGACGAATTACCAACCTGCAACAGCTACATCTATGAAATCCCCACGCTCAGCTTGCTGGCAAGATGGCCCAATCTCTCAAGTGGTTTTGACAGAAGCTCTAGGATTATGTCAATATCCAAGCATATGACAACTGGCTTGTGATTAGGTCTTATTATCAGGTCTAATGGAGGGACTGCCGAGATATAATAGCTAGTCGAAATAACTATGGAACACATTGTACGAAGTAACATCTGCCAAAGGGGGAAGTTCTGATATTCATCCATCCTAGGCCACTATCAAGTTTATTTCCTATGTGGTTGGCATCAGTGTACTGCCTGAAAGGATCCTGCGGCGATGCCTAAATATGTATATCCCCTGTATATCTTTGGCTGTGGTTTCGGTAGGGTAAGAGATGTTGAGAGATCCTGTTTCCCAGAACGAGATGACAAGGTGATATTTAAGTAACCTCCTCTAACGAGTTATTTATTATTGATTGATGGATTTGAGACAGGAGTCGAGAACGGATAACCCAAAGAGGTACAGAGGGCATGGCAATATTCATTTATGTAACATATTATAGCATTGATGCAGTGAGAAGTGACATCACCTGTAGATTCTAGTCTCAGTATAGATTCAACATACCGGCGATTTTATATAGGTATCCCCTGCAAGTCCTCTCGACTGGGCTCTTGCACAGTCCCACCGTAGACTGTAATGGGAATACTGACTTCAAAGGATTCACAAGATATATTTTCAGCAGCTGCAAAAACGGTTCCCCTCTCATCACGTTCAACGGGCTCCAAAAGGCCTACTCCTGATGCTCTCACGTTCTCTGTAGCATCGGATACGCTGCTCGTTACAAACTCGAATCGAAGCTGCCATTCAACGCTCACACCAGAGGTAATCAGAGTAGGCGTGGCAGAGACTGGGATGGCCGGCGTAAACGCTACTCTGGATGCGAAGAGTGTGTTTTCAAAACACATAGCGTGAACTTTTCGTGTAGCGCGAATGATGCTTGCAGGAGAACGAAGTGCAATTTCCGGATTAATTTTCTCATGAGTCTCGAGTGAGCTACGGAGAGAATGGCAGTGTATGGCTGCGTTTGTAAAGTCGGCAGTTGCCACGATTGTTTCTCCTATCCGGTGGGATGGCCGATTGAGCACGATAACCGCGACTCGTCGACCGCTGCGTGATATTTCGAAGCGGTTTGCACTTTGGTCTGATGCGGTTGACTGATTGCTGCGAAGTATGGCCAAGTCGATGGCATCTTTGCAGGAAAAGGGCGCGTCGTGATGAAGATGTGGTGGGCCAGGGGTCACCGGAGACATCAAAGAGTCTGGGCGGTCTCGCTGCTTGAGAATCTCATCGACATACGATAGAAACTGAGGTGCTGACGTCCATGCTTTTGCGCTAATGCTCGTCTCTTTTGTCGGTGGTCGGTGAGCCGCAGAGTCAATGCTCTGCACTCGTGCTTCATCTCGTAGCACCACGTAAGGTTGCATGAGGTCGTGTCCTAGAACACCTCCCTGCGCTATCCCATTGTCAGCAACTATGCGAAGATACATGAAGAATGAACGGAGATAACCTTACCATCCACACCACTAAGTACACGGAATGGTACATTTATTTTGTGTAGCCGCTGGTTCCCCTTTATTGCTGTAGCTTTTTGTGTTCCAATAACCAAATTATACGAAATCTTTATGGCCTTGCCCTTGTGGCTTGAAGGTAGGCCGCGGGGTAGAGTAAAAGAGAAAGAAAAAGCCTTTTCCTGACCAGGTGCTAAACGAAGGTCCACGAAAAGCAGTGATTGCGGCGTTGATAGTAAAGGTATAGAGTGAGACGATGAGGCGCCTCGCATTTCCCTTAGTCCATCAAGTTCGCCAGTAGATGTTAAGCTCGCAAGGGAGTTTCCGAGGCTGGTTAGCCCTATGTTCCCCCAGAACCCACTTCTATTCTTAGACTGTCTCGGTGACCGTTCGCTGTTACCATGATGGCCAACAACACCTTTACGCTTCACTTCTTCGAAGATAGATTGATCTAGTAGTGACCCATCAACCGTGAATGAAGCATTAATCTGTGCGTAGCCCATAAGAAGTGTCTGTGAATCAGCAGCTCGACCATTCCTGCTTGGCTCAAGGCTAGACTGGTGCCTTCGATGCCGTGGAGCACCTCTATTCATGGAAACCAGTTTATAGTCAGAATCAAGAGTTTCTGTGGAATTATTGCTGAGGGAATAAAACTCAGTGCTACTTCGAGTGCTGCCTTCAATTGCGGATACGGCAGATAGCTTTGTTGCTGGCGTAAGACAGCGAGGCTGGTCAACTGCTAACTTTCCATTTGCCACGGTTGTATTGATATGTTCGGGTATGGTAGATTTTGTAGTAGTTTCTGCGGGCTGGCCTTCTGTGTATGGCTGCGGTAGTTGATTTGTCTTACTCTCAGGAGAAGGCGGTGCTTGGGGAAACTTGAAGTCTCCATGGAAAGGACTCCTCTTGTGGGGTGGTCTCCGAATCGGGCCTTTTCTAGCTGTAGGAGAGTTATTGGCCGCGTAGCGGGATGAGTCCGATCCGTCCTTGATGTTTGGAAGGGCTAGGTTGGACTGTGAGGTGATAGGGGAGAATCTCGACATTGGAGTCCGGGGAGATACTAAATCAGGAATTAGGGCGGGAAACTTGAAGGGTAGAGGAAGGATATTCAATACCGGGTTGAGAGTCATCTTTGTAAAGGTCATATCTCCTCGGAGGTGCCTGAAAACTTGCAGACCGTGTATGTCGACCAGTAGGCCTCGGACTCTGCGGAGATGAAAGCGGTTTGCGATCATGAGAAATATCCGTCTCCAGTGATATTATCGAAACAGATCGTTTGTGAGAATGGCCACGCGGATTGGTAGTCCCATTGGTACGTGACGCTGTGGTTGGCGGGAAACTTTGGCTAAGGATGGGAGAGGAGCCGACAGAGGCGGAACTCCTATGAAGCGGCTGTCGAGGTCGATACCCCGAGGACTGTGGTCGACGCTGCGGATTATTAAAGGAGAATGGGTTGAGAGACTTTGCTGGAGAGTAGTTTGTCCCATCTGTGACGGTGTTTATGGGTCGAGATCCGCCCCGGTAATGCTTTGTTGTTCCAACAACCTCATTCCCGGCCTCTTCCTCTGTTACATTCTTGAAGGTGATTGTGCATTCAACATCCTCTCCGGCAAATATTGTCTGTTCTTTCCATCTCACGAAGACCTGAATGTCCGATAACATAACGGTTGGCTGTGTTTTGCAGCATGGATGGTTGCGTGGTCAAGGGTTTGGGCGCATGTCAAAAGTCGTTCCGGGATAGGATTTCAGAGCATCTCTGGCGTATAAGTGTGCATTCTGGGTTCAGCCAGAGCAGGATATTGATTATTAGTATACGGAGTAGACGTAGCAGTGTATCCAGCGAGTGATGCACTCGTTAGGCTGCGTGGACGAAGCATCAAAAGTTGTAGATGCGGAGCGTTCGAACTTGCGCTTTTCTCCAAGACGTTCTTGGCCGATCTTCATGTGGCTTTGGCGGGCGCTTGGCGGCTAGCTTAGACGCCAGTATCTACAGCAAGGCACAAAGAAGAGGATGATATTATACAATTGGAGATATTATATATAGACGGTTCTAGGCTATGGTTTGGACGGAAGAAGTGGTGAGTTGCTCTACCAGTTAGGCTTCCCCCTGTAGCCCTGGCGATGGTAATCTTCCGTTTGAGTACGGCTTTGAGCGCCTCTCCTCATGTGAGAGTTCTGCGGCCAGTTATCTCCAAACGAGTCTCTTTTGGTGTCAATAAGGTCGTCCCGCCCAGAAACATCCCAAGGATCACCGTCCTGGGCTGACCTTTCTTCAGCACCAAATCTCTTCTTCGGAAAGAATTCCCGATTACTTTTTTGAGGTAGGTATCCACCAGCAGTTTTTTCAGTAGCATTCCAAACACTGGTGCCTCGGGATAACTCTTCCTGTAGACCGGGCCTCGCCTCGCTAACAGGATCAGAATGCCTCAGTCCAAGCTCCATCATCTGTTCTTGTATCCGTATTTTTCGCTTCTCCCATCGATCTCTCCTATCAATCTCCTCTGCTTCCGTGGCCCTCCATTTGCTCTTCAATATCCTTCGAATTGCCTCGGGGGAGATCTTGAATTCTTCCGCAAGGTTCTTTGTCGAATATTTAACAGAGTCCATGCTATGCAGTTTGCGGATACTTTCCATGGTATCAGGAGACACCTTCTTCCGTGGCTTCCATCCTTCTTTAAATTTCGCTTTTAATGCATTCTTCTGAACTGCCCATGCTGGTTGAGGTTTCTTAGGCTTAGATTTCATTGGTTGTGATAAGTCAATGTCTTCAACGGGCCTCTTTTCAGGCTTTGATGGAGGAGCGGTAGAATAGGAGGCTGATGAATGCCATTGTGTTTTTATGGCATTAGTCGAGGTAGTTGACTGAGTGCGATGCGACGCAGTGTAGCTGCTATAGGCTCTTGAAGAGATAAATCGAGGTGGAAGAGAGTGCGCAAACAGTGATGTTGTGACTGGGCGATTAGAGTAGCATAGTGACCGGAGCTGACGCAGAACAACAAATATATTCGCTGTTGACGATGACTGGGCAGACATATTGAGTGCTGCAAACAATCAAGCCCGTTTGAACTGCTCATCTTTATATTTACCAGAGAACGAAAGATTTTGACTTGCAAAAAAACATTCTGCGCTATATCACGTGACACATCTTTCCAAGGCCATGCTGGGATTAAGGTCTACATTTTGAAGACGAAAGATGGTGATGGTAAAATTTTCTTGTAACTAATGACCTGACATATATTTAATAAGTTCTTGTACATGAATACCGCGCTGGAGGCCGGCATTCTTATTCGACGTCTCATGTTTTTTTTCCTATTTCCCTTTCTTGAAGAACTAGTTAATGACGTAATTATCCGAAGCTATGGGCTGTTGGATCGCTCTCCTCTCTTTGATGGCGATATTCGACATATGAGACTTTTTCAGGACTTGAGCAGGCGGCCTCGCTTCGACTGGATCATTGGGTTCTTCTGTAGAATCATCTCTTGACTTTGCTCGATGACTCGTGAAGCTATGAGATAGTTAGCGATGTGGCTTAAAAGATGGTGCAATTAAAAGGCGAAGTAGTACCATGTAGCAGAGATTCTACTCGAAGATTAAGTTCCGTCGGTGAGAGATTTGCTTCCATCAAAGCACAGACAATGTACCAGCGGGGCTTGTTCCAGCCTCGGCCTTGGTTAGGGAGTGGTGGCGGAAACAGGGGGTAAAGTCGTTCGTTGAGGCTGTTACATCCATTGAGCTCGTAATTGGCCTTCTGAATTGGGTCCCATTCTTCACAAAGCTTCCTATGTGGAAGAGGAATCCGAGAGCCAGACACAAGCTGATTTGCTAGAAAGTTTAAGGACATTCGGTACCGTAATGTTGACTCAATAACTTCAAGTGTAGAGAGATTAAATTTCTTTCTTCTTGAAATGAGGTCTCGACAGTTTTGATGGAAGAATGAGTTTGGAGCAAGCGAGTCACGACCCGGATAACTTGCTAGGTAGCTGATTGCAAGTCGGCAGAGTTGTCCTATGTAAGAGGTAATTGATCCATATTGGCCTCTCAGACTGTATAACGAGATGTTGTCCGGTTGCACATGAACCTCAGCGTCTTGGTCTCTGTTAAGTGATGATGAAGTTTGTGGCTGAACTATGTCAAGTCTCTCCCACTTTGCCTTTAAGTCTGCGAGGGGAACTCCGGTTCTCTTTCTCCAGTAGCTCTCCCAATCGTCATCACGAGCGCTAAACGATAAATTGTGAAGGTAACCGAGCCGATCCACTCTACTGAGGAGTAATGCGTGGACAGTCCGACCAAATTCGGAAAATGTTATTAATCCCTGATCAGTTGAAGTAGATGGTGCATCTTGGCCTGATAAAGAGGAAGATGGGCGAAGTTCTGGCTGTGGTTGTAGTAGTTCATTGTTTGATGTATCTGCAAGGGACTTGATCAAGGTGGAAGCATATACACTTCCACATGCTCTTGACAGAGATGAGCTTTTTGGCCAAGACTCACTCTCATCTTCTGCCCCAGCAGCCGAAAGTACTGTCGCATTAAGGGGTGAGGTTACAGCCCATCCTCCAGAGTAGCAGGCGGTTGATATGATCGTGAGGTCAACTTTGTCGCCGACGACACTGGCAACCGTGGGTATGCTGAGCTCGTTACCAGCCACACCAATCTCAACTGATTTAGTTATCTCCGCGCCATGGCCAAAAAGGAAAAGAATTAGCGGAGCTTTCTGCTGGACGGCGTGGGTAGCTTCTTCATGGAGGAGCTCCAGAAAGTTTTGAAGAAGATTAGACGCAGAGGAGATACAAACGTCATGAAGCTCTGTCTGTATCAACGATTCATTCAGGACTACCCGCCGCTCCATGTATGGGTTCCCGTGAAAGTACTGGCCGTATTTCTGGAGTAATAGAGCTGGCTCATCACTACAACACCATTTTTGCGCAGCTCCTTGACCATGTAGCAAAGTGTGGAAGGCAAAAAAGTCTGAATAAAACCATCCGTCATGCTCCGGGCTTGCAGCTTTGTCCGAATCGTCACTGACGCCACAAACAGCAAGGATGCGGGTATTTGGAGTAATATCAGGAGGAGAGTTCACCAAGAAGGACGACACCTTCTTGGTTTGGCCTCCAGCAACCTTGAAAAAGCCTCCAAAGGTAGCAGGGAATCCTTCTTGAAAACTGTTCAGTTTCTCCTCGTTAGAGCCCATGATGAATCAAATACGTCGCTGGAGAGACTGAGAGTGATTATTCGAGATCTGACCGTGTATCATGAGGAGGGAAGACGGGGCCAGTAGTGCAGAGGGAGGAAAAGAAGAACCAAAGGAGGGGGGATGGAAGAAACACAGGTATATATATGTAGGAAAATGTTTGTGGCAAAACAACGTAGAGTGTTCACTGTTCCTGCGTTTCCGAAGGTCAATGACGTCATGAACAGTTTTTCATTTTGCAGCTTCTCGTTTTAACGGATTGATGGATGAGGCCTTTTGTAAAGAAGTAGCATTGTATGACCGAGCAAACGGTGAGCGCGTTTGTTGTATGCGACTGATGGAGTTGAGAATGGTGGAAAAATGAGAGAGAAAAGAGAGGGGAAAGAGAGAGAGAGAGAGAGAGAGAGAGAGAGAGAGAGAGAGAGACCAAGCCTGTCGACCGTGATATACCACACAATTAGTATGAGGAGAGCTAGAAAAATTCATATATATTGACTTTAAGAGGAGGCTTAACACCAGTTTTCAAAGTCAAGGGAGTAGGAATAGAACAAAAAACGTACTCAACCAGGCCCCCGGCGACGCAGCTGGCTTTTTGTTGATATAATGTCGATAACCGGGGACCTGGTTGAGTACACACAGGCTTCTTCTCACTGAACCAAAGATGAAGCTGAGGAAGAGAGGGAGTAAGAAGAAATCGGGATATTTGGACGTCGTCAACAGACACGTGATAATAGAAGCCCTAAAGGGTGAGTTTCAGCCTCACATATCTAGATTCTACGTCTGTAATGAGATCTCAGGTGAGCCAGCCATGTTTACTGGGCAACTTGGGTTAAGGCAAAGTGAACACGCTTATATTCAAAAGGAGTGGCTCTACACATTGACACACTTGCTTTTGGTAGCAACAGCCGAGGCTAATTCGGCCAAGGAGACACTTTGCAGAATATCAAAGATAGATACCTCTGCCGCTGCTTGCTGAACGAGCATATTTCGGAGCTCAACTGCGACAAGGGAGTCGATACCGTACTGTGCAGGCTTATTGGTTAAGTCGATATCATTCGAAGGAATTATGAAAATGCTGGATACTTTCTCCACAATAGCTTCGCCAATGTGGCCAGCAGCGTCCTCCAACGACTTGGCCGTTGCGAGCTTGCTAGTGAGTGAGTTAGAACTCCCGGTCAGGTTCTTGCCGTCTGCGCTATCGGGATCACGGGGCTTCAGAGCAGCAAACCGCATATCACGTCCAAGTTGTGATCCCCCTCCGATATCCCAGTGGGACCCGGGCCTGGTGTTCAGCCCGACCACAACCTGTGGCTCGTACGGGTAAAGTATAGCGGTACCAAGTATGGAAAGCACTTGCTCCTCGTGGATGGGGAAGTAACCTACTCTCTGTAGGTGGCTCAATACACCTGTATTGGCAGCAACCCCGATATCCTTGACGGCTCCGAGATTGATAGAGACGCCAGGAAGGCCTTGGGATACTCGCCAGCGAGCAAGCGCATCTTGGTAAGATCCTCCGGCAGCATAGTTGGCCTGACCGGCATTACCCGCAACAGCAACAGCAGAAGATAACATTACGAAGAAATCTAGACAGCCTGGATCCGCGAATTGAGCGTGTAGGTTCCATGTTCCATGGACTTTGGGGTATATGGCGGTTTGGAAATCGGCAAGCGTCATTCGCTCGAGAAGGGTGTCCTTCAATGTTTATCAGTAACAGAGGAGCTTTACTTCTTCAGCAATTATGCAACTTACTTTTAGAACCATGGCTCCTTGTATGACGCCACGAATGGGTGGTATTCCATCGTCTTGACATTCACGAAGAGAACACGCCAAATCATCTTTTCGTGAGATATCGCAGCTCAAAGCCTTGACCTGACAGCCTACTTGGCTAAGTTCGCTAACAAGTGCAGCGGCTTGCTCACTTTTGCCGGCACTCCTCGATAATATGATAATACTCTTGGCCCCTTGGTCCGCCATCCACCGTGCAATAGAACAACCTAGTCCTCCCACACCACCAACTAGGAGGTAGGATGCATCCGGTGAGAATCTCATTGTGGGAAGCTGTTGTAGTACTGGGACCATACTATCTGGGCCAATGGACAACACAACCTTTCCAACATGATTCTCTTCCTGGACACGACGGAACGCCTCTGAAATGTCCTTGATGGAGTAGGATGTAAGAGGATGGACTGGTGAAATCTTGTCTTTCCCAATAAGTTGAGTAATTTCAACCATAGCGCTATGCAGCTGACTTGGACTGTACTGAGCGAGAGCAAGGAGTGAGAACGTTGATATTGAAACTGGCCGGTTAGGGGGCGGCATTTCCAGTGAGCCTCTGGTTTCGGAGTCACGTTGGCTGATGTCAATAATGTGGCCAAATGGAGCGAGTACATTGATATTCTCTAAGATAAGCGGCCCTGATAGGGAGTTGAGGACAACGTTGACACCGCGGCTATCGGTAGCACTCAGCACGCCAGCGATAAAGGAAGTATTTCGACTGCTAAAAATATGGGCTTCCGGTATATCAAATTTGCGATTTATCATCTCGCTGTTCTCGGGGGCTCTGACTGTAGCATAGACTTCTGCACCTATATATCTAGCCACCATCAGAGCCGCCTGCCCTACACTTCTTTCTGCCTCATGGACGAGGATGGCCTGGCCACGTTCCAAATGAACTAGGCTGGTAAGGCAAATATATGCTGTACAAAAAGCCAAAGGGAGTGAAGCAGCCTCTTCAAAGCTGAGGCTCGAAGGCATTGGCATGATGTTTGTCCAAGGCGTTCGAACAATACTCCCGATTCCTCCGCACGGCAGGACACCAAATGCCTTATCCCCAATAGAATACCCTTGCATGGAAGCTTTGGCACCCACCTGGGTGATGATACCAGCGCACTCGAGGCCCATAAACATACAATCGTCACGTAGCTGGCCGGTGGCGATCATTACATCACGAGTATTGATACCATAGGCATGGGGCTCGATCTCGACTGTTTCAGGAGATAACTCACTGCTGGCCGAGAGAGATGCATTTTCTGTAAAGCAGATGGTGTCAAGTCGCTTAGGAACAGCAATATTCATTGTCAAGGCTTTATTGGCCTGAGATAGAGGTGCCATCTTGATTGCGTCACTTGCTGTAGCATCAACGGGTGAGACAAGCTGGGTACGGTGCCCGTCACTGAAAAGACGGGGTATCTTAAATATGCCGTCTCGAATGGCATATTCAAACTCGCCTGTCGAGGACCCGTCAAAGCTCGCTTTGAGAACTTGCACAATCGCTTTAACATTGTCTTCAGACCATAAATATGTAGAGGGGTCGAGATCTAGCGTTATATATGATCGACCAAGGTATTCACTCCTTGCAGTACGAAGGAACCCTGCTGCAAGGCCAGAGTCTGGATTTTCACAGCTCACGGAGCCACCACGGGTTACCCAAAGCAGCCCTTTGCACCTAGTTGTCATGGCCTTGATAGCTTCAAAGGTCGTGGCGTCTATGTCCCGGAGGATAGGCTGATTCATTTCGCCTACGAAAACACAGGTCTTGCCAGTATACAAATCTGCTGGTGTATCCTCTAGGGCAAATATCTCGGGGATATATGTGAGGACTTTACCTGAATACGTTATGGAAATGGAATGCTGTAAAGCCTCAAGCCATTGTGGCGGGGGTATGCCTCCCTTGCTACTAGTGACGAGGATAATATCATCGGGGAGACACTGGGCCAAGTCAACCAGCGGCACTGTTGATACCATCGTGTTCGTCTGGTATGTGGCTACACCACTGAAGTCAGGCACCGCAATGTTGATACCGCTGAAACCCGTATCCTTGAGAAGCTTATCCCACGAAACAAGATCCAAACATATATTTTGATCTCTGCAATTAGCATCCCACCGCTCGGGAAGGAGGCTAAAAATAAGCTCCCTACAAAGCTCATAGCAAGCTGCCTTAATTACTAGCAACTTACCGCCAGGCTTTATCAGGGATTGTATGTTTCTCAAGGCTTGGGTAGAGGGTGGCGCCATCCCAGACATGATCACAACGTCATAACTGCCCGGCTCGAATCCTTGCGTGGATGGTTCTTGGGCAATATCAAGTGCATCCAGCCGAAGAATGTGGCTCCATGGCCCTAGTTCCCGCTCAGCATATTTGAAATCTTTGTCGGAAGCATTAGTGAAGTGATACAGGGAGCCGAGCGGGCTTAGTGCTTCTAGAAAGATACGGGTCAAGCCGTCTACCCGTGACCCAAGTTCAAGGACTCGCGCTTGGGGACGTTTGTGCACGATCTGACGAAGCAGAGCAGCTTCATGCGCAATATTATCAGTATTATGGTTGGAAGACCGCGACCACTTCTCGAGGAGGTTACCATCGTTCATAATATCTAGGGCAACCGTTTGGCCTCGGAGGATATCTGCTAAACATGGACCTACGCGGCACAACAATTGGCCTCTCATGCCTGTTTCTGCTGCCCTCTCAGCGAGGCGAACTCGATCTGACTGTATAGTATCTGGCGTCGAAAGCTTCAGTTTGTCTTTTATCCAAGAATAAACGTCACCATAATGGCCCTGAAGACCATCCGCTTCAGATGGGGAAATTTCAGTCAAGACATCTTTCATGAAACATAAGGACAGTTTTTTGAGGTCCTCGTTTTCGCCCATTTGCAAAACTACATCTGAGTGAAGATTTAAATCATTATCACGCTCCCAAGTTATTTTGGTGCAGAGCCCTGGCAATGGTTGAGTTCCACTTTCACCCAGCGAGCGAAGCTTCAGCCCATGCACTTCAATCACACGCTTGCCTTGATCAACGAGTACAACAGTAGCCCTTATACCTTGTACATCAGCATAATCGAGTGTCGTGTGGCATTTGAACTCATGGCCTGCCTGATGGTTTATTCTACTCGAAATCCAGAGTTTGCTAATTGACTGGAAAACCCGAGGACTATCCTGGTGGAAGCCAGCTCCGGGAAGAGCTGTAAAAGCAGCTTGGGCAACAGCATCAAGCGTGGCGGGATGAATGATGTGGTTAGGAGGTAGGTCATTGGGCGCAGACGTGTCAGGTATTGTGATAATGCTTGTTGCTTGCAGGTCGGCCATGGATTGACGGATGTTGCTAATGTTCCTAAATGTCGGGCCATACTTAATACCCAGTGATTCTAGGGTAGTCCACATATCAATGGCGTTAACTGGTCGTATGTATCGTACCTCCTGACCAAATGAAGAGATGGTGCTCTCTATGTTGTCAAACTCAATCATAACAAGACCTCTTGCATGGAGCATCCATCTATTTTCTGGAGTAATTGAATGAATCTCAAACTCTTTCCAGTCTTGCAAGCCAACCGAATTGCCATTTACAGGGCGCAGAGAGGTTTGTAATTCAATTCCTTCAGTGCTTTCTGGGATAACGAGTGCCTGCTGCACATTCATTTCTTTAATATGGTAACCAGATACCCCAGAGCCTTCCTGTGGTTTGGTAATGTCCATTTGTTGTTTGATCGCTTCAATAGCCAAACAAACAAATCCACAGCCAGGATAGAGCATTTTGGACTGGATAACGTGGTCTTGAACCCAACGAGCTTCAGAAGAACGCAGTATTTGTCGCCATACAGGTGCTTCAGGATTGCATCCTGGGATTAGGGATCCAAGTAGCTCGTGGGGATGTTGGTCCCTTTGGCGAAGTCCCAAGTTGAGCCGTGGTTCGAGCCAGTGCCTTGTCTGATGGTTCCATGGGTACGAAGGGAGATCTGTCAAGACACGGACGCTCTTGCTTCTCCCTTGAGGGAAGTTGATGGCGTCAATTTTGAGTGGACAGCCCTCCTTTAGCAAGTTTGCTGCTAGTTTCTGGAAGCTTTCAACTGCGTGAGTATGTCTCACGAGGCTACCATAATATGGCAGCCGGATTCCGTCAAATTCTTCCATGGTGAGTATTTCTTGAATAGGGCCCCCTAGGGCAGTATGTGGGCCAATTTCAACAATAATGTCTACACTTTGACTATGCACGTCGTCAGACATGTCCCCCAGAACCATCTCGATGAAGGCATCAACGAACTGAACGGGTTGCATTAAACTACCAACCCAGTGTTCTGGGTCGACAAGTGCTTGGGCATTTGTAAGACGGTAGCCAGTGACGGGCGATGCAAAAGCGATTTCTCCTAGACGTTTTATCTTGGGTTCTTCTTTCGGCATGTTACTGAGTGCCTGGCGATACTTGTCTGCGATGGGCTCCATGTGGTGAGAATGATACGCAGTGCCCACTCGAAGTCGACGAGCAAAGACATCCTGAGATTTGAGCAACAACTCGAGTTCTTCAATCGCTGTAATATCACCCGCTACCGTCGTGTTAAAAGGACTATTGATGCAGGCTACCACTGCTAGAGCATTGCAAGTCAGCTGCTCAAGATGTCGCTTCACATCCAGATGGCCAAGGCCGACAGCTAGCATTCCTCCCCTGATATCGCCGTCTAGGGCTATTTCAGCGGCTAGTCTGCTTCTATAAAACGCAATGCCCATGGCGTATCTGAGGCTGATGGCGCCTACCGCATATGCAGCAGCAATCTCCCCGCTTGAGTGGCTGGTTACTGCTGCCGGCGTTACTCCCCAGCTTTCCAACAGTCGGACCAGCGAGATCTGCACCGCAGCACAGATAGGTATACTAAAGGCGGTCTGGTTGACCCGGCTTGAAGTTGTGTCACGACCAAGTTCTTCCATTAGCGACCAGTCCGCCCCAAGTTCTCTTAGATAGCTATCAGCTTCCTTAAGGGATAGTTTGAACAAAGGGTACGCTGCAATCAATTCTCTACCCATGGCAAACCATTGTGCCCCCTGGCCAGTAAAGACCATACCGATACGTGGGCATTGAGACACCCGAGATGGCTTAAATCTGGCCGTTTCCAAGATACCAGTAACTCCTTCAATATTTTCAGTTATTGGGATGGGGTATGCGGATATCCAGGGAAACATGCTACGACGTTGGCCCAAAGTATATATCAAGCTTCGAAGGAAACTCTCGGTATCCTTAGAACTACACTGTGGTCTTTGGCGAAGGAATTCTATCATCCTAGTGATAATTTTCTCATGTGTATGTTCGTCTTTGGCACTGATGACCAGAAGCTGATACCCATTGCCGTTGGGCTCAGAGGTATGAAGGTTAACACCATTGGCGTGGCCGTTGACAATGCCATCTCGTGTGAACCCATTGGCATCTTCCATAATGATATGGGCGTTGGAACCTCCATAGCCGAAATTATTCACTGACGCTCGCATAGTCTGACTAGAAGCTGTTGGCCATTGTTCTAATTCGGTAACCACCTTTAGTCGCCGATCGTCCAAGGCTAACTGAGGATTGGGTTTCTCAAAGTTGATTGACGGTGGAAGCATGCCGTTTTCCATAGCTAACACAACCTTAATGACACTAGCCAGTCCACTGGTAGCCTCAGTATGGCCGATATTTGATTTGATAGAGCCAATGCGTAGGGCATCAGTCTCATTTCGTCTATGACTCTGAAATACTGACGCAATAGCACCCACTTCAATTGGATCACCAGTGGCAGTACCTGTTCCGTGTGCCTCAAAATACTGTGTATGGAAGGGTTCAAGGCCAGCTTTAGCGTAACAAGCTCGCATGAGAGCTTCTTGTGCTTTCTGGCTGGGGGATGTGAGGGTTTCAGTTTTACCGTCTTGGTTGAGGACCGACTCTCGAATAATAGCCCGAATTGGATCATTAGCCATGAGGGCGTCTTCAAGGCGTTTAATAACCACAGTGGCCACGCCCTCTCCACGCCCATAACCATTAGCTCGCTCATCAAAGGCAAAACACTTGCCATCGGGCGAGAGGAAGCTAAGCTACAGTCAGAGTGATTGGAAACTCATAAGGTGGATATCCTTACCCAAAGGACCCTAAAGATTTGAAATTATCAGGGTTCAGCAGCACATTCGCACCGCTCACTATGCTCATATCGCTCCCTCTGCTTCTTAGGTTTTCTACCGCCTGGTGAAGCGCTACAAGCGTCGTTGAACACCCGGTGTCAATCGTCATGCTCGCCCCTCGAAGATCAAAAAAGTGGGATATTCGATTGGATGCCATGGCAGAGCCAATCCCAGTAATAAAGGACCTTGGTAGATTATCTTCATCACGGATCAGGCCATCTCGATAGTCATGGAAGAATGTACCAGCGAAAACTGAGGTATTGGAGCCTGCAATTTGCAGTAGGGGAAGGCCAGCTTTGCAGAAATCAGATTAGTGAATGATCAGGAAAGAGAGAAATTCGGATGAGAACTCTGAGTGTCATACCATTCTCGAGTGCTTCATATACAGACTCCAATTGAAGCCTGAATTGAGGGTCTAACGTCTAGGTGCATGATGTCAGCCGAAGTTCAGTCGATTTACTATGTTTTGCCCCTACCGAAGCAGTTTCAGTGGAAAAGTTGAAGAAAGCAGCATCGAAGAGTGCCAAATGTTCTCTCAAGAAATGGCCACCGCGAATATGTGACTATGACATTCGTTAGCTCTACAATATTTGACAAGCTGATGAAATACTTACAGTGCTCAATTTCTCGCCGTTTGGGTGATAGGTCCCCTTGGGATTGAACCGTGATAGTGGAATCTCACTCCACGTACTCCGCCCTTCTTCAAGCAACGCCCATAGTTTTGTTGGACTTGTTGCGTCACCCGAGAACCTACAACTCAAACCAATTATGGCAATCGGCCCACTACCCATATTGGAAACAGTTGAAGACATTGGTATGTATAAACAGAGGCTCTTTATCCTGGGATAGCATGCTGTGGTCTTGACCTTTTCTATACTGTAAATTAACAGAAGAGCCGCAAAAGCCAATTTATGCAGAGTTATGGAAGTCGAATATCCTCCTGACTAGCAACTCAAGCTCTTCGGCATACACTTCTATCTCTATATTTAGTAGCGGCTGCCAGAAAATGTCGTTACAGGGTTCTACATGATATGATCTAGTTAGTATAACTCTAGATCAACATTAAGAGCTACTAAATGGTACTCAGACGTTATTCAACCTCTTGGATAGCCGTCTTTAGCCTGCCATTAACCCGTTTTCTCAATTCTCTCCATGTCATCTTCGTTTTTATACAATCTGACTTTGGCGAAACTCCACATCGCCGCCCAGCCGGGTCGGCCCCTTGTCTCCACCCGGACGGACCCACCCTTGGCGATGGACTCCGTGCGCTCAGCTGTAGATATACAACATTGCACGGGATGTCATGGAGGTGCTTGATGCACGGTTTATATCTCGCAAGGATTATAAAGACTGCTCAAGGGAGGATACTCTGCAGCTTTCTAGGAGTTCACGGGCCCTCTGGAGTCAGGGATGTTTGAAAAGCGGAGTCGTCCTGTTAGTTTTGCTTCATGATCATCCTCTACGCTGGTCTTTAGGACCATGTACACTAGGAGCGTGCAAACACGTAATGAAAACTAATGATACGTTGTAGGACAAAATGTGGCTTTGGAATAAAAGTTCTTCGGCGGTTTATGCAGTATGTCAGAATATACGAGAAGTCGCTTAAGCATGTAGAAGAAAGACAAGGGCCTTAAACTTTTGCAGATACCCTCTGCTCAAACTCCGCTCGGATCTGGTCAACCATGTCACCAGCATTAAATTCCCACACCTCATTCATCCGATGCTCGGCCTCCTCCCTAAACCGCGTGCCATCATTGCCAGCTGAAGAATCTCGCCACTGGAATATAACGCCCATCTCCCGCGAACTCTGTACCAACCAACGTGATCTTTCCAGCCGTACCGCACTAAATGCCTGTAGTGCAGCGGGGATGGACATAGTACTTGGTGTAGTTTTACTGACATCATGCATTGCGGACGCCATCGCCAGTGCATCTTCTATGCCCATGGCTCCACCGGAACCGAGGAATGGTGTGCTGGCGTGAGCAGCGTCACCAAGGATGGCGACGCGACCTCTGGCATATGTCGGTGCCGGGTGGTCAGCCATGTCAAAGATACCCCATTTCATGAGCTTTTCAGGAAATTTAGAAATGAGGTCACAGACATGGGGGCTCCAACCTTCGAAGACTTTGGCAACTTCCTCGTGGGTTGCTGGGGCTACCATTTTTTGGCCATGAGACCATGGCTCTGGAGTATAGATAACTGTCACTAGATTGAGAATCTTCTCGGCCCCATTCAGCATCTTTGTAAGAGTCAGTAATCTGAGGAATAACCTAAGAGCAGAATTGACGGCTTACGGGATAGGATGGCACATAAGCGTTTGGACCAATGTGAACACAGAAACCGCTGCCTCCTTTCTCCTCACCCAATATATCCATTGCTTCAGATATAGGGACAGTTGCGCGGTAAGCCAGCTGATGAGTGAAACTAGCGTGTGATACCGGGTTATCTTCCCCGAAAAGGAGCTGCCTGGTCCGTGAATGGATGCCATCACAGCCGAGTACTTTTGCAGAGTCAGTATTTTTCCAGGGCCATCCAAGGGGAAACTCACAAACATCCGCTTCGGCAGTAGTTCCATCCGTAAACTGCAAAACTACCTGTCGGTGACTTGGCTCGTCTACATAACTATCGAGCTCCTTGTTGAAGTGGGTAGATCCCTCGGGGAGCAGAGCAACCAACTCGCTGAGAAATTGAGACCTCATACAGCACCAATAATCAGTTCCAGGACCATCTAGCAAAAAGTAGAGAGCCTCAGGGGCTTGGCCTGCCTCCCTGGTTGAGGGATGGAAACCGTCCCAAAAGCTGAAATGGTTGGGATTTGCGACTCGACGAAGCGCAGGGAGGATGCCTGGATGGAGTTTCTGCATACTTTGATGTGCAATACCGGTCAGGGCGATACCGGCACTAATCTCATGCCAGTGAGAAGCGCGTTCGTAGATAGTAAAGGGGATCCCGCGATGTGAGAGGCCGAGACCAAGCATAACTCCAATTAGACCACCGCCAACAATGGCAATATTTGGGGCTTCTCCAGCCGTGGAGACGAGGTTTGAGGTCATGTTTAATTGAAATATAGCTTAGGCGTTAAGGGATGTTTACAGCAGAGAAATATATCAAAATGTCCAGCTATATAAGGGTCGATACCATTGCTCTTCGCTCATATATAGCCAGCTAAGTAATTCACTGTTTTCGTTTTTGGATATGCTCCTGTTCCCCCGATTGTACGTCTTATGAATTGATATATCCGTCTTTTATCGTATAGCGGCTCGGAAACAGGGGTTAATATAAGGTTACGCGGTTTTTTTGCCTATATGCGATGAGATTGGCTAGCAAGGTAAATGTCTGGGCTGATAGCTATTTGCAGATGGGAAAACAGGATCTCACACCCTGCAGAAACCCTGGTTATTGCGGAGGTGAATGATGTAACTATGCTTTGATATGGCTTGTTGCTGCATGTAAGAAAGTAGCTGCATGATGACCAGAATATTAGCTCATTCCTGCAAACCACAACTTGCTATGGCCGTCGAATGGCAGGGCATTCTCAGAACATATCGGTGATACATGATTATATTCCATGTATTAGTTAAAGTGTAGAGTCGTGGTGTCTACAAGACCAGGATAAACATGTAATGCCTCTAGACAGCCAGTATACGGGACGCTAGACGTATCCGGACGGTCTGTCCTTGTAATTTCCTTCAGGGGGCGGTTAGTTATAGAGCAGATTCCTTAAATCCATGTACGGCAATTGAAATAATGAAGCACTTGTAGCCGAAACCAGCGTGTGTCCATTAGAGGACCAGAGTATGACGCGTCAGCTACAAGAAGACGGCTTGTTCATCTGGTGACGGGAATCTGGGGTTGGGGTAAGCATGGGGTGGCCACTGTTCTGCCAATGTAATGGATGGCTATGGGCTCGATGGAGATATTGGGGCTCAAACCGGTAGACTTGGCACATTATGGGCCTGGTGGAAGGGGTCGACTACAAATGAATAGTTAGAAAACATAAAATCGTTGTAAACTTACGGGTAAAATCAATATTAGAATCCGCATATGTTGTCTTCTGTGTTGAATACTTGATCGAATTCGAGCCGTTGATTTATTTAAGCGCATGAAGATTGTGTTCATACTGAATATTTCGCCAGTACACTTTTCCTCGTTGAGCTTTCGATCCAATCTTGGCCAAAAATGCAGAACATAGGCCATAATCTGCTAATATTCGGGTCGCAGATTGCCTACAGCGAGCAGGCAATAAATGGCATCAAGAAAACACTTCAAAGCAAGTTATGTCGTCAATGGGTGCTTGATATAGTGGCAGGACTGCCAAATTATTGGGATGCTCTTAATAAAGAGCTACCTATGTTTTTAGGCGCAGCCAGTTACGAGGGAAGGCAGCTCCTGGAAAACTTCCACGTATGGCTTGAAAGTGATGGACACAAAGGCATAGATATCCAGGGGGGAACACTACCAGCTGCGGTGTTTGTGCCATTGATTGTGCTGGCACAGCTCACCGAGTACCGGCAATATCTGCAGAACAAAAGCAAGGGGGCCATGTCAGATCCTCAAGTGGATCAAGTCACCAGAAAAGAACCTGTACTCGGTTTCTGTATGGGTTTGTTGGGAGCTTATGCAGTTGCTAGTGCCCATAATATGGAAGAACTTGATCACTATGGCGCTGTAGCTGTGCGTATAGCTATGCTAGCAGGTGCTTTGAGCGACACTCAACACAAGCGAAACCCACATCGAACGTATGCAGTAGCGTGGACAAATGCGAAGCAACAGCAAGACCTGTGGAATATAGTCGGTGGTATTTCACCTGATGCATATATTTCACTGCTCTTTGACGAGGCTCGAGCCACAGTTACGGTCTCAGAACGGGCTGCAGCAAGACTCGTTAGAAAGGCTCGTGCTGCTGGGATTGTGCTATCAGACACAGGTTTTCAGGGCGAGCTGCATAGCCCAAACGGCAATTACAAAAAAGAAATCCAACACCTTATTGTTTTCTGTAACAAAAGGCAAGACTTCCAGTTCGCAAAAGTAAATCGCTTGGCATTAATGACATTCACCAATGCTGGGAACGGAAAACACCTTGAGCCTGGAGATAACACTCTCCACAGTCATGTTCTGGAGACATTATTCGCAAGACAGTGCGACTGGTATGGCACGTTTTCAGCAATAAAGTCTGCATATCTTGATAGCAGCGAGGCATCAATGATAATATTTGGGCCAGATAGGTGTTTACCGCCGACTCTTGTCCGCGATATAGGATCAAGGGCGGTGTATTTCGCGGATGTTCAGGAGCAGCCAGATCTCTGGAGGAATGACAACCCAACGAATGGTAACATAGATGATGACAATGCTATTGCCATAGTGGGGATGTCTATAAAAGTTGCGGGTGCCGATGACCTGCATGAGTTCTCCCAGCTCCTCCGCAAAGGCACCTCGCAGCATGAGAAAGTGACACGGGAACGATTGAACTTTGATTCGCTTTTCCGCAAGCCTGACACTCGTGATTACTTCTGCAATTTTGTTCACAATATTGACGCGTTCGACCACAGGTTCTTTAAGCGCAGCCCCCGTGAATCGGCAGCCATGGACCCTCAGCATCGCCTGCTTCTTCAAGCAGCGTACCAGGCTGCCGACCAGGCTGGCATGTTTACTGAGATAATGAGAGCTAGGCGAGAAGGCATCGATCGAAGCCATGTTGGTGTATATATTGGCTCGCCATCAGTTGATTACGAGCACAACGTAGCCACGCACCCCCTTAATGCCTTCATGGCCACGGGTAACTTGCAGAGTTACCTTCCAGGGCGTGTAGCGAATCATTTTGGCTGGACAGGTCCAGCCATTGCATTTGACACAGCATGCTCATCTTCAGCAGTCGCCATCCATACTGCCTGCAACAATCTTCGAAATGGCGAGTGTTATGCAGCGCTAGCTGGGGGTGTCTGTATCCTAACCAATCCACATTGGTTTCAGAACCTAACTGAAGCAAGCTTTCTGAGTCCCACGGGCCAATGTAAGCCATTTGATGAGAAAGGTGACGGGTATTGCCGAGCTGAGGGTGTTGCCTGTGTCTTCCTTAAGCGCATGGCAGATGCGCGAGCTGATGGCAACCCGATCCTCGGTCGCCTGGCTAGTTCGGCAGTGTACCAGAACCAGAACCACACACCCATCTTCGTGCCGAACTCACCATCACTAGCACAACTATTCGGGGATGTCGTTAGAAAGGCGGGCGTGTCACCCAAGGACATCGCTCTCGTCGAAGCTCATGGCACAGGTACGGCTGTGGGTGACCCAGCGGAGTGGGCAGCTTTGCGGAAGGCGGTTGGCGGTCCGATCCGAAGTCAACCCTTGCCAATAGGTTCTGTTAAGGGGCATATTGGGCATACGGAGGGCAGTTCTGGCGTCATATCCCTCATCAAGGTCCTTATGATGATGCATGAAGGGTATATCCCGCCACAAGCTAGCTTTAGCAAGCTAAACTCTACGATCAAAGCTGCGGCTGACTCAGACATGATGGAGATTGTGACATCGCTTAGAAGCTGGGATAGTCGGAATAAGGTAGTTCTGGTTAATAATTATGGTGCATCTGGGTCCAATGCCGCCATGGTAGTAGCAGCCCCAACTACATCCATTGTAAGCGAGCACCAGGGCCAGGGCGTTGCACCATCCATTAAGATGCTAGAAGGACGGTTTCCTTTCTTCATCTCAGGGTTTGACGCACGCGCAGTTAAGGAATATGCAGTTAAACTCGCCGCCCTCATCAGAACTCAGCCCAGATCTGCACTAGCAGATCTATCCTTTAATATTAACCGGCAGAGCAATCCTGACCTACCGCAACGTTGCACTTTTCGCTGCCACTCCGTAAACGATTTACAAAGAACGCTCGATAGTGTATCTGAAGCTGGCATGGTAGAAACACAAGCCGAGAGACCTGTTGTCCTGTGTTTTGGTGGCCAAGTCTCAACATTTATCGGCCTTGACCGCAAGCTATATGACTGCATCGCTATCTTCCGCCATCATCTTGACGAATGTGACAAGATGGTGAAGGGCGAGCTAGGTTTGCCTAGTATATTTCCGGGTATCTTCTCTCGCACACCATTACCCGATCCTGTAACGTTACAGGTGGCCCTCTTCTCCATGCAATATGCTAGTACCCAGACCTGGATTGGCTGTGGGCTGGCAGGCAAGGTTGTGAGTGTTGTTGGCCACAGCTTTGGTGAGCTCACGGCTTTATGCATCTCTGGAATTCTGAGTCTTAAACACGCCCTCAAGTTAGTCTCTTGCCGTGCACAATTGGTGCGTGATGAGTGGGGCGATGAAACGGGAGCCATGATGGCTATTGATGGCAACGAGTCGCTCGTTCAGGGGCTCCTGGAGCATTTACGCCAACAATTGCCTAACAATCCTGCCACAATCGCCTGCTACAATGGCCCCCGGAGTTTTACCGTAGCAGGGTCAGTTACAGTTATAGATGCACTGGTGGAGGCTATTGCTGGTGATAGATTCTCAGGGCTCAAGAGTAAACGGCTCAACGTCACTAACGCTTTCCACTCTACTCTCGTTGACCCGCTCGTTGATCGACTAGAGCAGGTAGGCAATGATATCGAGTTCAACGAGCCATTGATTCCGTTTGAAAGAGCCACCGAGACAGCCTTTACTGGTCCACTGACCTCTAAGTTCGTCTCGGAACACATGCGTAACCCTGTATTCTTCTCCCATGCTATACAGCGTATAGCTAAAAAGTACCCGTCTGCAATCTTCCTCGAAGCAGGATCCAGCTCGACAATTACTGTCATGGCTAGCCGTGCGCTTACAGAACAGGTTCGCAAATTCCATCATTTTGAATCCGTCAATCTGACGAATGATAAGGGCCTCGATGGCCTCACTGATACTACCGTTTCGCTGTGGAATCAAGGGCTTCGTGTGGCATTTTGGGCACATCACGCGCTGCAGACAAAAGACTACACGCATATTCTCCTGCCGCCGTATCAGTTCGAGAAGTCGCGGCATTGGATGGACTTTAAATCCGCATCAGAACTTGTAGCAAGTCTGGCTCAAAACGAATCTGTGAACGATCCCAAGAGTTTGCCTTTATGGGAATTCGTCGGCTACCAGGGCAATGATACCAAGCACCCACGATTCCGCGTCAATTTAGTATCGGAGACGTTCAAGAGACTAGTTTCTGGTCACGTATTTGCCCACACGGCACCTGTGCTATCGGGAACCGTTCAGTCAGATATGGCTGTAGAGGCCTTGCTCAGCCTTCATCCGGCTTGGAGGGAGCAGGGTATGATCCCTACGATGCTAGATGCTAATATTCCCACACCCATCTGTGTTGACTCGTCTCGAAAAGTGTGGATAGATTATGAGGCTGTCAATGTAGAACATACCATGTGGCAGCTAAATGTGTCTAGCACCAGTGCAGAAGGCACTTTGCCCAGGAGACATCTTCACGGCCGACTCCATATTCGCTCGCCCGCTGATCCTACTTTCGTAGCCCAGTTTGCACGCTTTGAGCGCCTTGTACCATATGAGCAATGTGCTAGGCTGTTGGCTGAAGCGGGTGGTCCAGATGTAGATGTCTTGCAAGGGCGCCAGGTATACCGAGCCTTTTCTGAGTTTATTGAATATTCCGATCAATACAACGCCATGCACGCTGTAGTTGGCAAGAAAACGGAGTGTGCAGGGCGAGTGCATCGTAAACATGCTGGTGAGAGCTTTTTGGATATTGCTCTCCACGATTCATTTAAGCAGGTCTCAGGCCTCTTCTTGAACTGCATGTCGGATGCGAAGCCTGGAGAAATCCATATAGGAAGTGACGTTGAACTCGTCATGCGCTCGCCACGGGGTATTCTGCAACCAGGACAGACACAGGATATATGGCATGTATATGCACGGCATTCTCAAGTTTCAGCTAAAGTGTATATGGCAGATGCCTTCGTGTTCAATGCCGCAAACGGGGAGCTAGTTGAGGTTATATTGGGGCTTCAGTATACTCGTATGAGCATTGGGTCAATGAAGAGGTTATTGATGAACCTCACAAGGGATGAGTGGGCTTTGAACATGAATGCAAATGGTGCAACGGAAATTCCTACGCTAAAAATATCTCGGAGTGTTGTGGAAAGCGATTCGAAGACGCGAAGGGAGGAGAATAAAGAGGCCAAGGGAGTATCTTCCCAACCACAAAAGTCTGCGCTCACTGTGGAGATTAAGAAGGTCCTTGCTAGCGTTGTAGGTGCGGAAGTCGATACGGTGTCGGTTAATACAATTGCTGCTGATATTGGTATTGACTCGTTGATGGGCATCGAGCTGCTGCGAGAAATAAATACAGCATTTGACTGTAAGCTTGACTTGCCAGAGTTACTTGCAGCCATTACCGTGGGTGATATAGTCACTCTCGTTACCAGCGCCTTATCTCAAGGTGCCTGGAGGGCTGCAGCCACGGATGATAGTAATGAAGACAGTGTGGGCGATTCGAGCCGAGAGAAAAGTCATCCCACGACACCTGCATCCGCTTCAGAGCCAGAAACTCCTATCTCGACGGACGATTTCCTTGCCATCAAGTCCAAGAACGGGGACTTTGAAGAACAAATGAGGACAGATATTAGGTCACGCGAGGCTGAAGCTGAGGGATACGTGAGAGAATACACAGCGGGTTGGATGTCTGCGAAACCGACGCATACTAGCGAGTTCGTCACAAATTCTAATGATGCTGCCACCGTCATTGTCACAGGAGCTACTGGAAGCCTAGGTGCTCACATTGTCGCCACTCTGTCCCTGAATTCCTCAGTAAAGACGGTAGTCTGTATCAATCGGCGCCGCCCCATGCCAGCAGAAACCCGACAGGAGAACGCTTTCTCTAGCCGTGGCATCACACTTACACCTGAAGCTCGTTCAAAGCTGCGTATCCTGGAGACCGATTCATCCTTGCCCAACTTGGGACTCGAAATATCCGAGTATCAGTGGCTTACACGGCATGGCTCACATATCATTCACAGTGCATGGCCCCTGAGCGGTTCCCGTCCCATGTCTGCCTTTACATCACAGTTCCAGACGATGAGAAATCTGCTAGATCTCGCTCGTGATATGGCAGCAAGCCGACGAGTTGGATTCCAGATGGTCAGTTCACTTAGCGTTGTTGGATGTTCCAAGGAATCTGTGGTTCCCGAGGATCGTGTCGACATGGATTCTGTCTTGCCCCCAGGATACGGTGAAGCGAAATGGGTGTGTGAGCGAATGCTAGAGGAGACGCTGCATAAGCACCCTACGCTATTCCGAACCATGGCAGTTCGTCCAGCACAGATTGCGGGTTCGTCAATTAGCGGTGTGTGGAATTCTGTAGAGCAGATACCCTTTATCGTCAAATCGGCGCAGTCACTTGGAGCATGGCCCAAGTTCAGCGGCACCGTAAGATGGATCCCTGTTGACGCTGTTGCGGAAATACTTGTAGATTTATTATATATTGGAGACAAGTTAGCGCCAGAACCATGGCCTATTTATCATATCGACGACACAGTCGGCCGTCCATGGGATGATATATCGTCCATATTTACCAGTGATCTTGGTATCCCAGAGAGCCGATTAATGCCATTCAAAGAATGGCTGGACGTGGTTGCCTCTTCATCTAAGTCAGAAACCGAGAACCCAGCTGCAAGATTGGTGAACTTTCTGGAACATAACTTTGAACGATTATCGTGTGGCAGGCTAATACTAGATACAATGAAGGCAAGACAACATTCTCCTGCTATGCGTGCTCTGGCCCCGGTGGGCGTTGAAGTGGCTAGAAGCTACATCAGGGCCTGGAAAGAGACGGGATTCCTAGATTGAAGCGGTCAACTCTGTATAAGTTATTGTGTTGTAGATATCCATTCCAACACCAACTATTGGATTAAGGCCAGTCAAATTTTGTTTAATCAAGTTTCTGATCTTATATGAGAGTCTTTGAATCCGCTAGCTATAAAAGGCCAGTGGTAATCAGGCAAATTTGCTATCCCATCCATACCCTATTCGCTCTCATTCAGGCAGATTTTACCCAACATCCGCGAAGAGGGAGAGTATGTAACATATGTTGATAGCAGCGAATTTCAAGCTCCTCTGGGGGGCCCGCCATGGCTGTGTCTTGCTGGTCAAAGATAGTGGATAGCAAAATAAACAGCTAGGTGAGCGTATAAAAGGCCCCTGGCGACAAGTCTGTATATTGGCCCCTCCAGTAACAAATGTTTCTCCGTCCTTTGACTAAGTGTCTGCTGTCGAATGCAGCGTCGTAGGTAAATGGGATAGATATTCTTTTAATGTAGAAATGAAGGACGAATAATGTTGACGGTTGATAATTTGTTGATCCATTTAAGGTTATTGTAGACAGCCAATATAATGCGATAAAATTCAACCAATCAATTGAATTAAATTTAAATCTCTACCCACATAAATAACTTAATTGTCGTTGAATATAAACCTCGCTTGCATTGTTCGTTCAACAGTTCTATTGTTAGAGGATGGATAAAAGGAAGATGGGCTAGGATAGACGACTTCTGGGAAACTCGCCGGACTCTTCCCTTCTCAACCACCTCGCTATACCATCCTCACTAAATATTAAAAAGAATATAACCATGCCGGGAACAACTGGAACTGGTCCAGTGGACGGGCAGTATAATGTACGAACACGCCCCTCACCGCTGGACTCCGACTCTTCATACGATTCCGATGACAGTACAGACACAGATTATACCAGACGGCCAGTTGACCGCTCCAATCTTCCCGGCGGCAATAGGTCTCTCGCCGGTATCTCCATCAGATCATTTCTCCTTGGTCAAGCGGCTGGGCTCTGCTCATTGCTCACCATTATACTGGTCTGCAATTCAAATGCTTTATGGCGCGCCCCCTTCTTCGTTACATGTCTGGCTCTTTTCCATTTTCTCGAGTTCTACATAACTGCAGCTTATAGCACTTCATTTGCAACAATATCAGCCTTCCTTCTGAGCTCAAATGGTGCAGCATACAATATTGCCCATGGCTCTGCGATGGCTGAATGTCTCTTGAATCGCCTTTTACTTCCGGAGGGTTATCTACGATGGACTTCTATACTCTTCGGTGGAGTAAGACTGCAAGTAACTGTTGGTCTAGTCCTGGTACTTATTGGACAAATTATCCGGAGTCTTGCCATGGTCCAGGCAGGATCAAACTTCACCCATACAGTCCAGACCCAACGAAGAGATGAGCATGTCCTCGTAAAGACCGGCTTATACAGTGTCCTTCGACATCCAAGCTATTTCGGATTCTTCTGGTGGGGACTGGGGACACAACTGGTTCTTGGGAATTTCGTCTGTTTTATTGGATATGCCGTTGTGCTATGGAAATTTTTTTCATCTCGGATACAGAGTGAGTATATTAACCTCCAGTTGGACTGGAATTATTAACTAATACATTTATCCAGGAGAGGAAAAGCTCTTAATCGGGTTTTTTGGTGATGAGTACGTGGAATATAAGAGCAAGACCTGGGTAGGGATCCCGTTCATTCGCTAGTTGATACTCTTTCCGCATTTTTTGCTATTATTCAGGATGGATGCATGGGAGTTAAGTATCTTGACAAAATATTATCATTCAGTTATCCAAACAGACACTGTTTGCTGCTTTAACGTATAATCTTCTATAATATGAATTGTGCAAACTTTGGCCATTCTGCACTTGACTTTTATGTACTTCTTGTGTGTTTTATTTGTTTGTATTTGTTGCATACACACAGGTGCATTTTTACTTAATACCATATCACTTAATGTGACCAGAATGGATAGAAGAAGGCTTCAAAGTGAAGGGGGCCAGGCGGAGAGTGATGGTAATTCTTTACCTTTTACTCTAGCGGAAATTATCACTATGATACTTATAGCATCAACTTCACCGACGGGAGAGGCAATATAAAACTACCTCATGCTTTATCCCATACAAAATATATACCATCTACCAAAATTCTTCACCAAAGGAGCAAGGAATATCAAAATTTTGCTACCATGTGTAGAGTCCGAACACAGACGTATGAATCCTATGGCTACCGGACACACCATATACATCTTCCAATACATTCAGTATACCTCCTTATCTATCACTACCCAAGAATATCATTACCTTGGTGGGCTATATTTTGGTTCCAAGTGTTGAAATCTCGAGTTGGAAGAGTTATGAGGATTGAGATGATGTAGTAAAAACTTTTCAACTGTCGAAGATTACTGGGTATAGTAAATATAATTAAATTAGTTCTATTGCTAATATGTATATAATAAATGTTGAGGTCAAGTCCAAGCTCGTATACACAGCTACATCTTACTCTGTAAGGGCTGTGAGAGTAATCCACCGCTCATACTCAACATCTGAGCATCCTCTTCCTCGGACTTCTGTAGAAGCATATCTCTGCCTGATCGCGTACTCCACCACGTCACACAGAAGTTGGCTCTTTCAACATCCATATCGCCATTGCTCAACGTATCCCAGAACTTCTCTTGGCATTTTCTCCTCATGTCTTTGTCCGGGATGCGGTTTATTATATCAACAGTCAGGTCTAACCAGTCTTCGAGTAGCTCCACCCGGAGAAAAGGAAGGCCATCAATTATACTCATTGTAAGCACACCTTGCTCGGAAAGGTCCTCTGATGCTGGGTTTGGGGTTGAGTCAGTGGCTGGCGGTAATAGTGGCGTTGTAGGTGCATCTATAGCTCTATCATATAAAAGTTGGAGGAGGACCGAAGGTAGATATGGCTGACTGTTAGCAAGAGGAGAAGGGGGAGCTGTTATTTTAAGGATAGTTTTAAAAGCGAGTCGAAATTGTCTCGCTGATAGATTTTGCGGAAAAACCTATGTAGAGTAAGTAAGCGATACCGAGTATGGTTTGGGTTAAACAGGCTACCACATACAGTAAATAGGGTATTGACATAGGATGGGAGATGTTTCGCAGCCATATCAGCGCTTTGTGGGGCTGCAAGGACAGCAAGGACCACGCTATGAGCAGATTCAAATATTTCCAATAAATGGTTGTTCCCCCCCGCTGCGAGATAAGGCTGTGCGGCTGATAGTAGGAGACGCTCATTTAAGATAGGCGATACTATCAAACTGAAATGCTCAGCTGTGTTGAGGAAGAAGAGGTCTAGACATCTGTCTAGCGGATGAGGAGGGATCTTTGACGAGTCGGACGGCCGAATCTCTTCTAAGAAGTCCTCTGATAAGTTAGGATACTGTGCGAGGATATCAATGGCCGTCAAATTAACAAAGACATATTGCGATGAGCTGCTATATCCGGTTCTTGAGGTGATAAAGGCAAGATGCCGGAGGGATTTAAGAGACTTGGAAGCAATAAAGGGGCTGCCTGTTGAAAATTATGGTGAGTGCCGCTGTAACTAGTAAAATGGTTGAAGCTAGATGTATACTTACTCCTATCAGAGGCTAGAATAGGATCGTTAAGCACTCTTCCGAGGATCGCGCGTAGGACAATGATAAAAGAAAAGAGCGGTATATTTAGTAATTTCCAGAGGGTAGGAACAGTAGTCTGTATTGAGGCCGCGTCTAGAAATTCAGATTCCTCAGATTGGTCAATTTCCGACAGTTTGTTTTGGCGCCATTGGACCATCAGTGTTCTAGATAACTCGAATAGTGAGTCCAGTACTTGGATGACCTGTCCACGATTATTGGTGTTCTCAATTGCATGCGCTATCAATCTAGACAACGGTCCGAAGGAACCAACTAAGGGCCTCGCTAATATAGCTTTGGCTTGGTGGTATGATGGCGAGTTTTCTGGCCAGCCAAACTTGCCCTGGCCAGGTATTTCCATGATTCCTCTATCGATAGAGCCGAGAAAGTATCCAGATTCAAGTCCTTCTGGCGATAGGAATGCAGCATCAGCTATTATAGGAAGTAGGATGTCGTAGTTGATCCTGCTACGTTCCCAGTCTGATAGTAGTTCAAAAGTATAGTTTAGAACAAGTACGATCGTATACGCGGCTATCGTTGGAGTAGATGCAAGTTCGTCGAGGGATAGTTGTATTCCAGTCACCAGAGCAGCTTCCAACTTTTTCCTTAAACTATATGGTAGACTTCGACGATTTTGGCCTTCGAATCCTAGCAACAGTCCACCAAGGAGAAGAAGATGCCGCCATCGTGGCGACTTCTCGTCCGCGCCGTTTACCACAGCCTTCAGCCAGTCTTCTCGCTCCAGCCCACGGCGTTGTAGGTTCGGGGAGTGCGGATCATAGGCAGATTCATGGTTTACGATAGTGATTGCTGCTGTGTTGAAGACGCTCAGGATCCGGCGACAGGAGTGTAAATCAAGAGGAGCTAGCCCCCACAGTGATTCCGAACAAAGCAGCTGAGTAGATAAAAGTGTGACATTCAAAGGATTGGCGAGCAAGGTTAGATGACCCAAAGCTGACGGTAAGAGACTGGTAAAGAAATATGTTAGCATCGCTCCTCTGGATTATGCATTCGCGGAAAGGTCATACTTGAGCGCATCTTGTGGGGATGTTGCAGTCTGAAGCGACCGCAATAGTGTCGCAAGGGACCTTTCAGTTCCCATGGCTCCCTTTAACCCTTTTCTCGTTGCATTCCATAGGCATACTGTTTCTCTATCCCAGAAGTTGTCCTTGACAAGTCTTTAAAGCTTCCCCAGGTCGATTTCTTGCCGAGGCCCAAATTATAGTTATATCACGTGATAGATACTAAAACTGGCGCGCTTGCAAAAAAGGCAAAATCAGATCAACGTTTGATAACAAACAACGCCGCCTACAATTGAAGCCACCAACGACGGAGACGGTATCTTGCCCAGCCAGTATGCAGTGCCGACGGAGATATGGCTTCGCATATGCTACCAGCCGAATATGTTACCCCGGAGTTTCCATCCCTATACCTCCCGTTTAAGCCTCTAAACCAAACGCCGAAACATCTCTATCATATGGAAGATGTCTGGCGGTTCACATTGTATTGGACACTGATATTCTATGGCGGGACTCATATGGGTGTAGCATTCTACGCTGCTATCCGGCAGCGACAAAGTTGGAAGCTTATGTGGGCTATTCCACTCGTATACGCAATTGTCTCTGCACTGGAAGCTCTGTTAGCCGGAAGTGTTGTTGGACTAATGTAAGATCAAGACCTCTGGGAATAAGCCCGGAATTAATTCAAATGGCTCCCTGTAACTAATTTTTTCTTCTCTATCTAGTCTCGGATTAGTTTATGAGGCGGGAAGTTTTCGAATGTCAACATGGGTGCCATTCGCCTGGGGCTGCATAAACGTGCTGGTTCTCATTGTGTCTTGTTTCTCATTCCATGGTGGACTATGATTGCATTCTTAAAGTTCCCGGGTTATCTTTATACAACTGTATACTGGAGCTGATATTGGAGCTCTTGGCAACTACGGTTCTGGCGATAATGAACATCATTACAACAACTTTATCAAAGCTTGAGATGACCAACCTTATTACGGGTATATACCTCATATATACTGGTCTTAGTACCCCATCAAAGGGTACTTTGCCCAACCCGAAGGGTTTAAATACAACGACATATTGAGTCAAAGCTCATATGGGAGCTCTGGATGCAGGATACATGTGCGAATATGGAATTTAAACCTTGGATTGTTGTTAACCATGGAGCCTTTGAAGAAACAAAGAGAATTGAAACGCAAATTAGGAGAACTGGCTCATGGTTTTGGGTTGAAATACCTTTGCTTTAAGTGCAGATAGACTTCATTCGTCCGATCTCATTATTTTAATGCACGGTTACGTGAATTTCGCTCGGAGGATAAGGGGTACATTCACGCTTATCATTGGTTCAACTGACCGGCGATTAAAGCCACTTGTCTCTCCCTCATACCAAGCAAGGCCAAGTATCAACAGGGATACTTAGTTACAGGCACCTATATATAACTAGCATCGAGACACGTATATACCCCGTTGGCCCTTTGCTTTCCCACGAAAATACTCTAGAAAGCCCACTTGTCAACTTATTTTCAATACCAACCAACCGACCAGAGGTACATTCTCACCATGCAACGACCTATCACGACCTCAAACACCACATTCCGTCTCCCAGGTCCAGATGGAGACAGCTGTTATTTTTATTTTCGCGAAACGTGGCGACCCATTCTGCATCGCAATTCCCGCAAACAGTGACCGGGCCTATTACCACTGGCAAAGCCCAAACGCCTCCCTCTGTACTTCGGTCAAGGTCTTGGACGGAGTTTTCGTGGCCTGTTTTTCTAATATTGCCAGAGAAACGCTATAAAAAAATTATTCAGCTGAGAATGATTTTTTATACCTACAGCTTTTGGCTACGCTATCCAACTATTCCGTTTATTTTGTGGTGGAAATGGCGGCAAATTTGGGGAGAGCTACGTGTGCCGGAATGGGCTTGGAAACTTGACTGGGAGATGGAGAAACGTACTGCATATACTATACAATTCTTACATGGTATGTTACTTGGTTGGAAAATTATTGCTTGGGATGAAGGGAAGTTATACCCTGCCCCTGCCCCTGAATTAAAAAAGGACGAGCCGCTCGAGAGGGGAGAGTTACTACCGGGAACTGGAGAACAAGGGGGGGGGAAACAGGTAAAGGACCTAGTGAGATTAGTGGAAGGCCCTTCTAGAACGCATGCCAGATAGGGGAACATATTCAGTGTGTAATTGACTGGTGTAGTATCAATGAACTGGACCAGAGTTATTTTTATTACATGGCCAGTCATATCTAGGTGGCGGAGCCTATACCTCTAACTGAGCCTCGTCCGAGATAGTACTTACATACATCGATAGATTATAGCAGGGCCTAGAAATATATCCAGGTAGATAGTATCTTCTGATCCTTGTATGTATTTTAATTGTTGGAGGCTAGTCTATATCGGAGAGCCTTGCTGCCTTTCACAGTACATATGCAAATGCACAAGCAGAGATATTTCCCACTCGTATAAACGGAGTCTACCACAGTGTGATATCGAAGGTGGTGGCAATATGTTTTGCCGATTTATATGGCGACGGACGAAGCGAATATGTAAAACACTGAGACCTATTCGTGGTATATCTCATGAGCCTGAAGAACAACGGGCGAGAACTGATATCTGGCATACTTTTTACCCCTGCAAGATCAGCTGATCTAGGTTCGGCCCGACCTCAAACTCCAACCTTAAGAGTCTGTTTTCAGATAATTCAAAGCTCAAACCCCTTCTTGTGTCTATTTCCGCTTGACTACACACTTGTTTCCTTCATTCCAGGAGTCTTATGATGAGTACTAGCAACCTCGTGTATTCTCTTGACCGAGAAATCGCTACTTTCTTTGAACAAACAACAGCGACTCGCTCAGCGTGTGATGCCTTTGCAAGAGACCTTGATGGTGGTGGTGTTGCTGTTCCGGTGGAAGTGCAAGGTGTGTGCAGCTATACTGTCTACGCCGGACAAAATTCCGAGCTAGTAGCTCAATTTCGCCTTGAGCCTTTCAAGCTGAATATGGAGATCATGATCCTGGCTCGAAATATCTACGGTCATTTTGCACCACATGTCTCCTTCCATGGGCAGATTGGTGAAGATAGTAAGGACAAAAAACCCCTTTACATCTACGTCATGAACCGAATACCTGGTATTTCTTACTTGGACTTTACTCTGGCGCATAACAGTCATGTACCTCAAAACTCGCCTGAGTTTTCGTCATGGCGCAGGAATTTGGTAGCTGATGTTGCAAGGTATACTACCATGCTTCGTCAACTATACAAATAATTGCTGACAACTCGGAATATTAGATTTTTTGCTCTTTCATGGAAAGCCCCTCAGGATGTTGATCAAACGTATCGTGACAAGTTGCGCCATCAGTATACCAAGGACCTGGAACTATTACTCTCTTCTCTCCCCAGCCGCTTTCACTCTTTGATCCAGAGTGTACTTGGATCATTACCAGCCATCATGGCTCTTCCCATGGTTCTACTCCATAAAGATTTTGGCGTCTGCAATATTATAGTGGATGAGGTGTCCTGCAATCTAGTTGGAGTGGTGGATTGGGCTGAAGCTGAGATTGCGCCATTTGGCTTAAACCTCCATTCGCACCAGCGACTGATTAGCGAAATCAACCTCAAAACTGGTTGGATTAGATACGATGACTACGCTATGTTAGAAGACGTGTTCTGGAGCACGTTTAGCCAGGAAGCTGGAGGATTGGACAGTGACACGGTTAGGGTAGTTAAAGTAGCAAGGATTTTGGGTTTGCTACTGTCGTGCGGCTTCACGAGTCGCCTTCCAAATGCACCGGAGCCGGTACCCATCCAAGATGATGAAAAAGGAGCATATAATATGCGCGACCTGGATGGGCTGTTGATTAATCCAGCTACAAGGTTTATAGACTTGACATAGCATTATAGAACAAAGGGCGGAGAACATTGCAATATGAAATTCAATGATTGACAACAGTTGGCTTTCAACTGGAGAGGAGGCGGACATATAGCTATGGCAGATCGGAGAACGCCAGCCATAATGAGAGCAACTTTTAGGTCTTCAGAACTTTCCAGGTTGCGAGAGGCTTTCCTGCAATGAACCCATTGTGAGGTCATTTTCACATGGTTTCGTTTTCTGAGCAAACATGCCGGTCGCCATTGGCCTGCTTAAACTTCCAGCCTGCGACGCGAGACGGTGTTGTGTTCTGGACATAGGATGAATCCAGCATAAAGGCTTCTTGGTCGAGGATTAGCCATAGAGCAACCGCATGTCTCTGATGCAAGCTGTACCCCAGAAATTCGGGGTATCGGAATAATTATGCTCCGTCTGCGGTACAAGGTTCCAAATCCCGACGATGCCGACTCACATCTCCTTACTAGAACATGGTACTTTCTTGCCCCGTCCTCTTGTGTGCCTTACAAACAGACGATTTACCCCCATTGCGCAAGGACTTTGCTTGACGGGTCTATTGCCTCTTGATTTTACCACTAACGATGGTTATTTTGTCATATATGTTGATTCAGATCCATTGGTGTGGTCAATGACAGCTGTGATAAAGTTGAGTGATATTTGCTTTATGAAACCTTTTTTGGAGCATCTGAACCATAACATCCTTTTCAAGTCCATCATCCCCTTAGTTCCTAGCGTTCTCGTACAGTTCTAGGCACACCAAAAGATATCGAAACCAATTACATACGTAAGGTATGGTTTATAACTTCATCGTCTTCCGATCCTTTGGGCTAATCTTAGTCATGAAAGCACCTTATTTTGACTTTGCCGTGCCGTCTTCGTGGACGTGTTCGGACCTAACTCTATTTCCTGTTTTGTCGAGATATTGTAGGCTGATAACCTTCAATGGATCGTCGGGGTCGGTGTGGGACATGTGGGCCATCGCTCCCCTGAAAAGCAGTATTAGCACTGATATCAACCTCCAGCTGACACTATATATATTCCAATATCACTCACTGAATTTTGACTTGTTTGATTCGGGGATCCTATATAATATCTTAATATAATTCTCGATTTTGGTACTGAATGGGGGTAGCCAATTGCTTACAGCTTGCTCTGCTTTGGAAGCATTGCCGTTGATGCTGCTCACCCATGCATCGCCGTTGATATTCTGTTCCCTCACATGGTCAAGGGTGACCTTACCAACGACGGTAAAGAGGCGTTTAAAAACTTTGGACATGTTAAACTGATATTTTCCCAACCGGACAAATTGCTTCAAAATTAAGAAGTGAACAGTTACCTGACGTCTTAGGAATTAAAAAGCAGATAACTTTCAGAGAACAAGCTGCTGTATTTATATCCTACGGGCCAGGAAGATAAGATCAAGATTTATCCTCGACTGGCCTCGAAATATGTCGGACACTTTCCAGGCATCTTCAGGAATTGGATAATATCGGTAATGTCTGAGGGATCCTGAGGCATACAATCTCTGGGATAATCTAGATAGATACCCCAGAGCCCATGCAGCTGCGCTCTGGTTGGCTACTTAACCCTTATAAAAGAAACTACTCCTCAGATTGTCATTAGTTTATCATTAACTACTAGGCATTTGATGCTAAAGAATCCGTCCTGTCTCTGGGATCAAGCAACATCAATGCTATATTACGAGTTGGGGATCTACCGCCAGTCGTCATACAATCCATCTAATTGGGTATATTGTACATGTACAGTTATATTTGGATGCTAGGCAGACAAGTAACCTGCAAGCAAAATAGATATATGACATAGTGATGGCTAGTTATCGATTAACTACTAGATATTTCATGAGTAGTTAACTACTATATGCAACGGAAACTGACTAACTAGCGCCTTGGCAATTTGGCTACTCACTATTTAGGCCTAGTTCAAGGGTAGGACAGCAATAAATAAGTGCACCATCTTTAGCCCAAACCTGTCATTCAAACAACTTCAACCTGAGAATGGATAAATTGCTTCAACTGGGGCGCCGGGCCCTATTCAGGGCTCCCTCTCCTCCTCGGATCATCAGAAACAGCGGATTTAGCATTTTAGATCCAGCAGTCAAATTTGAAGAGGAGAATATGCTAGCTTTTGAAAAAGGTCTTTTCTATCCTGTTTATATCGGTGAAACATTGAAAGGCAGATACCAGGTACTGAGCAAGCTTGGATATGGTGCAAATTCCACTGTCTGGTTATGTCGCGATTTACAGTAAGTTTCCATGCTGGCCCTATAGAAAGGATATCTTCTGAGCCCTGTTATAGTAAACACAAGTATACAGCACTAAAAATCCTCATACACAACTCAAAATCAGAGCATGAAACAAAAGTTTTAGAGTATCTTGCATCATTAAAGTCCTCACACCCCGGCAAATACAAAATTAGAACAATGCTTGATGCATTTGAGATTAGTGGGCCAGATGGCCCCCACCAATGTCTTGTGCATGAGCCGCTTTTGATGAGCGTACAACACCTCCAGGCTTCATTCCTTGATAAACGGCTAACAGAAGATATGCTCAAACCATTACTCCGGGAGCTCTTTACTACGCTTGATTATTTACATTCTGAAGCCCATGTCATCCATACTGGTAGATTACTATCTATTATTTGATCTATGCTTCGTCAAGCTACCGCTAACATATTTCATAGATATTCAAGCTAAGAATATTATGGTCGGCACAAAAGATATGTCTGTCTTCGCGGAATGGGAGAGTCAAGAAAACGAGAACCCCACGCCCCGGAAAGATGTTGATAAGTACACAGTCTATCGATCTCGGCCATTTTACCCAAAGAAAGGCTGGGGAGCTTGGGGTTTGCCATTACTATCTGACTTTGGGGACGCCCGTATTGGTGATGGGGAGCATGAAGGCCTTATACAACCAGGCCCATACCGCGCCCCTGAGGTTATGTTGGGAATGAAATGGACAGAAAAAGTGGACATCTGGAATGTTGGTGTTTTGGTATGTGATTTAATTCATCTTTCAGGGACCTTCATAGTGGTTTATGTTTATTCTAACCCATCCAAAGATTTGGGATCTATTTGAAGACGACTATATGTTCGATGGTCTAGGCCCTAATGGAAAGCATTCCAACGCCCATTTATTAGCTGAAATTGTCTCATTACTGGGGCAACCACCACCTGCATTTCTCCAAAGAAGCAAGGAAAGCCTCAAATACTGGGATGAATCAGGTAATCTTCCCGTTTGAATCAAAGGCTTTGCGCCATATATAGCAATTTACTAAATCTCGATGGTATAGGCACTTGGAGAGGACTTGTTGAAATTCCGAATAATTCTCTTGAGGATTCGGATAAATACATGAAGGGCAGAAATCAAGAAATTTTCATGGAATTCATGCGAAAGATGCTAAGATGGGTTCCAGAGGAGCGACAGAGTGCAAGGGAGCTCTTGCGAGACCCGTGGCTGAATAGTTGATAATGGTAACCTTCAACAAGGGCGATTTGAAGCCATATCTGACTGTACAATATAACGTGAAGGAATTAGGTCATCTTAACTTACGCACCTCAATTTTGATGTGGTCGGAGACCTCGGATTTTGTAGGCCGCGAAATAGTTGGGCCGAAAGCTTCGGAGAAAGCACCTAGTTACCCAATCTTCCCGCAAAGGCCTATCTTTCTCGTCAAAACCAGAGGAATTTGCCAGCTAACGTTTAGACTTGTATTATAATCCACTCAACTTCTCAAGAGTAGCGCTCTATGTTCGCTAACTATCTAAACTTTTCTCCTATTCTTCGAGTCGATATCTTGGTATCACGAGGCCTGTCCCACTCGTGGATGCCCAATTCTGCCGTCCTTCAGTGCATTTAATTCAGCAGGGAAACCAGTTGATCACGAATTTCGCCATACTCTATTCACTTGGATCACCAGCTAACCAGATAACCGTATAATCTCCTTCTACGGATTCTATATGAAAGGTACGGTACCTCCCCCAGGGCGCCATGAAGCTGGGCTTCAAGAGTGATTTCTGCACCTCCTTTGGTGATCTTGTTCTAAGTTAAATTAACACATATTTTGCACAAGTCATCACCTTGACGACCGCACCAGAGATCCCAGATCGAGTTTACCGCCATTAAACTTCCCTTCCCCCTTGCAGCGGTGATCGAACCAGATCAACATCCTTCACACTCTTGATAATGAACGATTTATATACATTGGATGCGACTAGTAGTGCGGAAGAAGACGAGAAATTAAAAATGCTATACATCGAAAGGGTAGGTTATAATATCATTTCCATACAGATAACTATATCTGAAATTTAAACTAGACCGGATATCCTGATGCGGAAGTGAGTGGATGGCTTGCCTCTAATCCAGTCTTTGTCAGAGGGCCCTTCGACCACGAGACGGCTATAGTCATAAGAAATAACAGTGCCGAAGGCACAGTCAGCATACTTGTCGGCAACAAGTGTATCACCAGCTACAAGACCAACCCAAATGCAGAATATACGGCCACTATGGTGTTTCTGACAACCGGTTATTATTGTTGGTGTATGAAGGGAGCGCAGATCAAGTTAATCACAAAGGGTGGATAGCACCCTTTAGTTGATTTTTTTCAACCCGTATAAGTTTTCATTATCTTACTGCATATTTCAAAAGGTATAAGCATAAACGGTTCTTGTATGGATGGATCAGGACATAAAATCTGTAGCTGATCTCCTTTTCCCTCTCTCATGTATTCACGCAAGACTTCTACCGCTGTTTCAGTAAGCGGAAGGGCAATAGGGTCGGCGGAATCGCCACAACCTATTGAGCTTTAGCAAGCTATATGATAGGTTAAAAAGACCGTACTCACATTTTTTCGAATCTGGCACGCCGTACTCTGCCGCGAGAGAAGAGAGAGCTGAATCATACAGGAAAGCCTGATTGTTGGTAACCCAGCTGACGAGCATCGTTCTCTTCTCCTCGCTCAAGGAGATCACCCTATTTTTTCCCAAGCTAACGGCGCATAATACAACAAGCCCCGGTCCAGACTGCCCACATGTCCGAAGAATATCGTGTAAAAAGGAGTTGTATATCTTGGAAGCACGGATTGACTGCTCAACAGTTATGATCTTCACGGCAGCGGTAAGAAGGTTTATGGCCCTCGGCTCCAGTCGCCGTAGGGCTTTGAGTTTCTTTGCATTCTCCTGAAGTCTCTGGCACGACTCGCGAATTTCAGTTGGTACCTCTGGAGGCTGTACTTGTGGGTGAGCCATGGCGGCGAATGTTGTAAATCTTGCTTTGTGAGGAGTTATTGAATAGTTCATGGTAAACTATGGAGTAAAGGAGCCAGTTATAAGCTTGTGGCAAGACGTTACCACGTGACTATCTCGCATGAACATAGCTCATTAGTTTATGAGCAGTTCGTGATTAGTTAATGAGTAGTTAATGGATACTTATTTTCAATTTTTGTAAACCCTGCGATTTGTGACAGCCTGGAAATGATGTTCGTTTAGTTATTGAGCGTACTTATTAGCTGGGATCTATAACCTTAATATTTACATCACGTGACTAAAAGTTCTTGGACACTCTTCCATTGCTAACGATGACTGAAGCATCTCTCTCTGTGTCGCTTTTTACCAAGAAATTGGTTTAAACATCTTTCAGAGAACTACAAAAATGACTACAGGTATATGTTATTCAGTCTATCTGCGGAGTTCAACATTACTAACTCGCATATTAGCTCATAGACCGACATTCGACCCTGTACGTCAAATCATCAAAACCTCCCTAACTACGCTTCAATCCACTTACAACTATGATAGGCTAGAGGGAAAGAGGCTCAAAGGGGGCCAGCATACCATCAGCGACTTCTTCCTGCCCATACTCTTCTTAAAGTTAGGTATGGAGTTACGACGACATGGTTATTACTATCGTTGCTGATTATAATTTTTATTCTATATAGACAACCGGGACAAGGAGGTGCTGCAGATGCCCAACCAGAGACACGCAACTTACGTGCTGAACTTTTGAGAGCCGAAGCTGCTCATTTTGCGAAAATCAAGGGAGGGAATGACGGGCAAGGGTCATCTAACATTGATACGGAGTCTTCTATTCCGAAAAGACAGCTAGAATCCGCGCCAGGGCAAGAAGGAATTACGGAAGAAGATCCGGAAGCAAAACGGCGGAGGATACTGGAGGAGACACGAGATATAGATGCGGATTCGGATGGCGGAGATTCAGACAGCAGTGAAGAAGATAGGTATATTAGAAACAGTACCTTATCATTTCCCAAAATGTTTGCTGACCTATATCCGCAGTGATGACGAGGAAGACGAAACAGCTGAATTGATGCGAGAATTGGAGAAGATAAAGAGGGAGAGGGCTGAGCAGAGGGAAAGAGAGGTAAGCTGGAAATCTGTAGAAGCAATCAAAACAACTAACTGTGATATAGGAACGAGAACAAGCAGCAAAGGAGCAAGAGCAACGAGAGGTTGAAATTGCTCGAGGGAACCCATTACTCAACCCGCAAGATTTTAATATCAAACGACGATGGGATGACGACGTTATTTTCAAGAATCAAGCCCGGGGAACTGAAAACAAGGGTGACAAGGAGTTTGTCAATGTAAGCCATTCTAGCATCAGCCCCTCTTCCATCCCTTGTTAATTATCCGCCTTGTAAGAATAGTACACTGGCTAACCAGTGTCTTATTTTAGGATTTGCTGCGATCTGATTTCCACAAACGATTCATGGTTTGTTAATTTTCAGTCTCCCTGAATCAAACGCTTGGTATGCTAACTTCTTCGCAGTCTAAGTATGTCCGGTAAGCCAATAAGGGCATTAGAGGCGCCATGGAGTTCGCCACTATCAACTGTACGCTATTTTATTATTTGAGGGGATTTTTTTTTTATTTTTTTGGAGGGGCGACGCATAAGGTTTATCCTGTGTTTCTATACCGAGAGGTACAACATTTGAATTTCTATATCTGGATTGTTTACTCAAACCGACCCTTTCGCCCCTGTATCGCATGTTGTCAAAAGATGGTCCGATATCTCGGCTTGACGGCCCATCAGGTTCCCTATGTGGCTGTGCTCAGCCCCAGCCTCAGATCTCAGTTATCATATTCCATCGCCTTCTGCTCATCCTGTGGCAAAAGCTCCATCTCCCCCTTGTCGAGCTCCCTGCACAGCCACAGAAGGCCCGCCGGTGTCGAAATATTCAGGAAACGCTTAAGCTAAGTGGCGGTATTAGCACTGGCCTGTCCCTTTACCCTAGATTCCCCGTGTGTATTTCCCTCAGCCCAGGGCCATAGGTTCCCCGCCTTGAACGGACACATCGCATTTCTCCGGCCACTTCGATGAGCTCTCTAGTGGTGTTGCGCCTCTATCGAACAAACTCGAATCATCAGTGGATCAAGGACGAAACTCATGGCGTTGATGCGGGGTTCGATCGGAAGAGATGCTGTATCGCAATTGGCCTGTAGCGGCATGTCGCCTAGCCCTCTGCGAGAGCTAAACCGCCATGCTACTTTATGCGAGCCAAAAAGCAACACTACGTATGTTTGCATGGGGCCATCCCACCCTTGCACACCTTTCTGATCTCGTCCCCCTGTATCAGACTGCCAGTTCGACCTGGTTGGATCAATCACATCTCGCCGCCCCCTCGTCCAGCCCGTCCACGGAGAACTTGCGCCCTCGCATTCTTCATCTACCCAGGACTGATACCCACCATCTGCCGTCTTTACCAATGCGTCTCCGAAGTTGGCAGGCGTGACGTTCATCGTGCAATGGATTGGGTTTTGGGCTTAGTTCCTGCTAGCGGAGGGGTAAATATCGTCATTATGGCCCCTATGGTCATATCATCGTCATAAAGGGTGGTCGTATATACATATAAAAGGCCCCTCTTTCCTCCCCTCCGTCCGGTATATCCCAATATCTTCTTTCTATATACCATCCAAATACCTTACATCCTCTTGAGATATCTTCTCTGCTACCAAGTCTCTTTCTCACACTTCTTCCAGCACTCCATTCAGCATGTCTTACAACAACCGTGACGACAGCTACGTATGTTTACCTTAATCAATGCCTTACAGTGAAACTGCTCTTCTGATCCTGTCAAGCTAACACATCAACAGTCCGGTAGCGGCAACAATGATAGCTACGGCGTATGCCCCCTGTTTACTTCTACTATGTCTTCCTAAAGATGTATGCTGACAAGGGCTCTTCTAGTCCTCTGGTCGCTCTGGCGTAGACAGCAGCGACACCTATGGATCGTCTGGTCGTTCTGGAAACGACAACTATGGCTCATCTGGCCGATCCGACAATGATTCTTATGGAACAAACAAGTCCTCTAGCAACACCTACGGCTCTGGAAGCAGAGATAACGACAGCTACGGATCCTCAGGCCGTTCTGGCAACGACAATGACAGCTATGGGTCCAAGCCCAAAGACAATGACTCTTACGGCTCCGGAAACAACGATAGCTATGGATCCAAGTCCAGAGACAACGACTCCTATGGCCGATCCGGTAACAATGATTCTTATGGATCGACCAAGTCCTCTAGCAACACCTACGGCTCTGGAAGCAGAGATAACGACAGTTACGGATCCTCAGGCCGTTCTGGTAACGACAATGACAGCTATGGTTCCAAGTCCAGAGACAATGACTCTTACGGCTCCGGAAACAATGACAGCTATGGCTCTAAGTCCAGAGACAATGACTCCTACGGCTCATCTGGCCGGTCTGGCAACACTTATGGCTCCAGCAACAATGATGATAGCTACGGATCCAAGACCAGAGACAGCGACAACTATGGTTCGTCCGGCAACGACTCCTATGGCTCCAAGTCTAGGGACAATGATTCCTACGGCACTTCTGGCCGATCTGGCAACGACAATGATACTTATGGATCCAAGTCTCGCACTTCCGGCAACACCTACGGAAGCAGCAACGACAACGACAATGACACCTACTCATCCACCAAGAAGTCTAGCAACACCTATGGCTCTAGCAATGATGACGACTCGTATGGATCCAAGTCCCGCAATGACAACACCGGATCTAGCTACCGCGGAAATGATAATGATGATGAGAGCAGAAACAGTGAGTAGACCCCCATATCTATCTCCTCATACTATGCCCTTTTTTCCCGACTATGCTAACCATGACCTTGCAGAATCCGCTGCCTCCAAGGTCCTCGGCAAAGTTGGTGAGATGATCGGCGATAAACTCTCCGGCGGCCACGGAGGCTCTGGCTCCAACTACTAAGCTTTTTATACTGCAAGGGTGTCTCCTGCAGCTACAGTACTTTCTCTTTCCGCATACCAGCCACCAATGGAATGTAGTTCCCGTCACTAGGATATCTCATTATCTTGAAATGAATTGAATGAAGTTATTATTGAATCACAAATATGCCTCTCCAACCATGTAACCAATCGTATATCTTGCAGTTACGTATCAGATATGACATCAAATTGACTATCCCGGAGGTTATTTATTCACCAGGTGACCCTTCGTACTAGCCGTGTAACGATTCTCCATATAACTGGAGCGATGGGTCTATTCAATATTATCAATAACGCCTTGTAAAAAAAGAGCAAAGAGGTGGAAATCCATGACTAGCTATATAGTTATGGCTCTAGGTTCATGGCATTTGTATGAGTAAGAAATATTCGCGAGCAAACAGAGGCACGTAGATCAGATAGAAGATGGACAAGTAACTAGTATGACTGAATGGTGTAAACGGAGACGGAATAAGTTTACGGCACTAATTCCCACACACCATATATATATCTAACTCTGCTTATTCTTTTTCTAGTAATAACTGTTAAATATCGGAAACATAGTGTGTAGCTAGTTTGAGGTGCCACCTTAATTTCTCTATGGTATAAACGCACCGGCCTGCTTTTCATTCCCTTCTCTTTTACTTTCTTTCCAACTTATTAATTCCTTCACTGTCTCCTATAGGTGTAGATCTCTCGTCTATGACGAGCCATTATAGTATATATAAACAATACGTAGAATTCAATGACTATCAAAGCAAATACCAGCATGTTGGACCAACAACAAATCAATACATATAAGGAGGAGAGAAAATTGAAAAATGTAAGGAAAGGCTGTATCAGTCCTAAGTCTTATAATATCATTTCCATGATTCAATATTTCATTCGTCATCGGCTGTCTTCATGTTCTTGAGGTTGTGCTTTCCGTTTGTCGCCAATTCCTCCAACATACGATAATATTCAACTTTTTTATCAGGAGCTGCGGTGTTGAATCTGGCCGTGGCTAGCTTTGCGTGGGTGGAAAATTTCTTAAGCCAGGCTTGGAGGCCGGGGCTTTGTGGCTTGGAGTTGACTTGCAATACCACATTAAGCATCTTCGTGATAGGGTCGTACTTTCCGGCATCGATGCGGAGTGGTGTTTTGTGATCCATATTTTTTGATGGGATTATGCGCGAGCCTTCGATAACAGACTCTGTGAATTTTGAGGCTCCATTTTTTATGCCCCTGAAAACGGATTTTGTAGCGTCAATGACCTTGGACATGATGATAGGATTTTTTTCACGAACAAACAGGGCGCCTTAAATAGGGAACGAGATTTGATATTGGAAATGAGCAGGTGATCAAGAGTAGAATTTGAGTGTGATGGATTAGAGAGAGAAAAAATATTCACCATCCGGGACTTTATCAACCCTTATATGCTCTTTCCCAAGCGCCATGACAGCGCTGAACGACCGGGGCGTTAGAACAGGTAGAAAGACGTCAGTTTCAAAAGGTTGAAGGAGCCGATGAGCGATTGGATCAGGATTCATTCTACAAATAGAAATAGGGGAGCTCCTGGCTGCTCCGTCACTGCCTTCCTATGCATGAGGTTTCAACGAGTTGTTGGCATCAACTCAGCGCCTATCCTTTTGCCCAGCTGCATGCAGGTTGATGACATCCGTGCTCCTGGAAGGAGCCATGGTAGGCTGGATCTCAGTTTGCAGGGAGCAGTGTACAGTTGGCAAATGCATTGCCTAAACTATTGGTAAATAAAGTGAGAAATGCTGTGAAGCAGAGTGGAGTGGGTGCGGCGCGTATATTGTGCTATTTCTAAAAATGGAAGTTACGGAGTACGGGCCAAGTAATGATTCGCTGCCCTGGTCTAGGTAGGGGGGTACGGGAGGTAATATCACGCATTCATTGGCTCAGGACGTCAGGATAACTTAAAAGGGCGCTGTCGGGGTCACGTGTAACTTGGTGACTTAAAATAATCATTCGAAGACCAAAAACCAGGGTGGAAATAAGGACCAGTTTCATCGAATTGTGATTATGGATGTGAGATGCGGCAGGTTTCTCATCTGCCCTCTTAAAAAATTAGGTCTGCGGCCTGTTCAGCCTAGGCACACTTTACTGGCTTCTTTACAACTCGCAACTCGCAGGCTACATTATCAGACAATGTCAGGAAACACGCCTCCAACGTGTAAGTTTCACTCAATATCTCAATCAGTTTATTCTAACAACATGATCTAGCGCTCTTTGAATACACAGCTGGACGGTGGTTACACCTTGACCAACCTCAGCGTGACGCACGCTACGTTAAATTTGATTTCGAACGCCTGTGTGAGAGAGTAGTTTCACTATGTCCCTCCGCAACTTCAGTTGAAAGCTTCCAGAAACTAGAAGGCGGGTTTAGTAAAGCATTTATTGTTAAGACTGATAATGGTAAATGTGTCGTCGCCAAATTTCCCACATCTGTTGCTGGACCAGCAAGATATGTGACGAACTCCGAAGTTGCAACAATCACTTATTGTAAGAGAAGTTAGAACATTGCAAGAGATCTAATGCTAATTTACATATAGTGCAATGCCATACTAAACTACCAATTCCAACCATTCTGGACTGGAATGATGATCCAACCAACCCCATTGGCTCAGAATACATTATCATGGAGCATGCTGATGGCGTCCTACTGCAAGAGGCATGGATGAATATGCCAACAGAGAAGAAAGTAAAGTGTATTGGAGCAATCTGTACAAGCGTTTTGCCAATATCCGAACTTGACTTCCCGGCATATGGCAGCCTATATTTTGCCGATGCATCATTTCTTAAGGCTGATTCTAAGCAAATATTGGATAATGACCCCAAATACTGTATTGGGCCGCACTGTAGGGGAAGTACCTACTGGGACTGCAATGTTGGTGAGCCAAGATACTACGCATTCAAGGGACCGAATAGAGGGCCATGTAAGGTGACTTTCTTAAAAGTTCTCCTACTTGATATATTTTACCTTGTAATTAACTATCATCAACATTATAGGGCGTGATCTTTCATCATACACTGCTGCTTTGATTGATTCTGGCCTTGCAAGATTGCCACCAGCCGAGCAACCTGTTCTCTGCCGGCAGCAAGCATCCTACCAAGGCTCCGTGGATAGGCACCGGGGTCTGCTCAGAGTGGGCCAATCTGTCTTCCCTGAGCTAATACAGCACCCGGATATCTATTCTAACTCAACACCTACCATTTTCCACTCTGATCTACACAAGAGGAATATTTTTGTTTCCAAAGACGATCCTAGTATCGTGACTGGGATTATCGATTGGCAATGTGCAAGTATTGAGCCAGCATTCTATTACGCAGACCATACGCCTGATTTTGCCAAGGTGCCACTTGAAGGAGCGCCAGAGTCTACGGATGAAGCTCTCTGTAGTCAAGCCTATGAGTTAGGCTGGACCCTCCTAGCTCCACGTCTAGGAGCAACTAGAAAAATTGACGAAACACTCCTCCGGCCATTCCGCTACTGCCATAGGACGTGGAGAGACGGATTTGTACCATTCACCTGCGAGTTAATGCGACTGAGAGATGCTTGGACACAGCTTGGCTTTGCGAATAACTGCCCTATCCCGGCCTTAGATGACATGAGCTTCTATGAGGAACAGCTTGATGTCTATAATAAAATGCTGGAGTTTAGGCAGGATATGGTTGAGACGCTGGGAGTAGAAGATGATGGGTGGGTTTCTGAGAATCGCTGGGAAGGGGTAAAGAAGGCCCATCAATATTTCTATGAGACTATTATGGATAGCATGGAGAACGACAAGGACCGTGAGGAACTGAAGACAATGTGGCCATTCGATCAATGTCAGGTTCAAAATTCACCAGACGATCTCAGCCGGCCGTGAATCCCGCCAATGCTTCAAGCACTCGTGCAGCTCTTTAGACTTGAATTTGCCATAGAAATAACAGGAAATAGGGAGAGAGAGTTACAATGTTAATGAAAGACGCACTAATCTACCCGTTCGTAGACTTTTGATGCCAAGATATGCACACGTGAGATACAACTAGATCATGTGATAATAGATAAGATAAGATTAGATTCAAAACCTTATTTTGTACTTTTTCGATGCTCAGAAAGAAATTCAGCTTTCGACCAAGACTTCGACCAAATTTCATCCCCCAGATTTGTATGAGACTAGGCTGCCTTTACAAGTGTCGTGATGGCCACACAGCAACCGACCTCCCGTGCTCTTCATAGTAAGCCGCCCGTTTCCCTGAGCCTGTTTCTGTAGCCATGGGTCTAATTCGCGGGGATAATACAGCACGAATCAATGCAGACATAACCCAGCTTCTCCAGAGGTTTGAGAATATTATGGCTGCTGCGACAGTATGATAAGCCATATAATCTTCAATTTTTATTGTTCTTCCTATTTTGTTCCTAAGCAGAGGGGTATCTAGGTGAACAATCCCAGCCGCACATCCTCAGCCATTGAGTCGTACCAGTTGGACGTCGAATCAACAGCTCTTGTATGTATTCCCTGTCTTCATTTAATTTCTAGTAAATATGAAGCCCATCACCCTTATCCTACTGTCATTAAGCTCAAGGCTAACTCATATGGAATGATTAGATTCGTGCTGCCGAGGATATACTGTCCCTTACGCGCACGCTGAAAGAAACATGGCTATTTGGAAAGCTGGAGACTGTCGGTGAGGACGAGAGAGACATTCAACGACGGGAGCGGCTGGAGAAGGATGTAGAGGCCGTGAGAGATGTGATTCAACAGAGACTACAAGCAGAGTCGGAAAATCAATGATTTCTGCTGTTGTTTCCTGGCATACCATTTAATCGGGCTATAAGGTGCCTTTTAGTTAATACACAAGGAGTTAGGTGGGCGTTTGCGTGTACTTATTTAGATGATACCCCAGTGTTATTTATCAAGATATTCTCTTATTGTTGGATTATTCTTCGACTAAAATATCAGTTTGTCCGTCCAGGTAGATACGCGACTCTCTCCTATGAAGGCTTGGTCCGCTATCTATGCTGGCGAATAAATCCCTTGCGTAGTCACGAACTCCCCCGCCACATTAACACGGCAGAAGAAACATCTACGCTGCATATTGTATTGTTAATAATTTGGCTTTTATTGAGAAACTAATATCCATCACGTCGATACTACCAACAACTATCTGACCTTTCGAAATGACCAACCACTCCGAAAGTCCAAATATGCCCGCCAAACTCCCGCCCCTCACCCTCGTCGTCGCGACCACCCCAATAACAACAGCAGCCAACCCTAGCATTCGCAAGCTCGGAATTGGCAAAGGAGGCACACTACCATGGCCCAAGATAAAGACAGACATGAGGTTTTTTGCTCGCGTGACAACGCGCCCTCCACCCTCCACGAACGCATCTGGAGCACCAGTCATCAATGCTGTAATAATGGGCAGGAAGACATACGACTCGATACCAGCGAGATTTCGGCCGCTCTCCAAGAGACTTAACGTCATTATCACGCGTGATGAATCCGGTTCCGTGATGGAGCGCGCAATCGCAGACTGGAACGCGTTCAAAAACCGAGAATTGGAGAAGGGCGATAACAGCACGGCAGCGTCTACGGAGGAGCCAGATGTGATGGTGTCGAACAGCTTGGAGGCTGCACTATCTACCTTACAGAGCAGCTTTGCTTCAAGTTCCTCGTCAGAAGTGGGGGCGGGAAAGAGGCGTCTGGGAAACATATATATCATGGGAGGAAGTGAGATATACGCGTCTAGTTTACGATTAACCCCAAGCGTCCTTGGGGAGAATAATCCGTTAAGAATTATTATGACTCATGTTCGACGACGGGGGGATGCTGATACACAGTCTGATGTTGAGAGTCTGGTTAACGGGTTTGACTGCGATACTTGTTTCCCTATTGATCAACAGGGTATGAAAGAAGGGTGGAAGGAGGTGTCATCGGAGGAGCTTGGGAAATGGGTTGGTGAAGAGGTACCGCAGGATTGGATGTGGGAAGGAGACTGTGCTGTGAAGACGGTAGGGTATGAGAGGCTATGATATGCTGTTTATTTACATGAGCTTGATCCAATAGCGCCTTTGGCATGTTGGGAGCTTGAATTATAGGTATTGAAATTGGTGTACAGTTCTTGAAATTCAGTATAAATATGAAAAAGCATTTTTGGATAAAGAATCCATCTATATGCAGGTGTTGCAGTAAGAATAATAGAGATATACATAAATAGTCGGCTGGTAAGAATATGTGATAAATAACAATATTGCAAGAATAACATCACACTGAAAAAGAAGGGGGAAGAAAAGAACACCTCTAAAATGCGCAAATTCTAAGGCGAAAAATCAACGTCCCTGTAGAGCAGGGTTGTATAGATATCATAAGTAGGGTAGCGCCATCTCCCCGAAGCTGGGTATAGTGCCCTGGGAGGGGCTAAAGAAGGGCAACAACGATAATTCAAAACTAAGCAGAAAACAAAGAGAAGATCGACTAAAGTCAATAAACAGACAAGAGTCACGTCTGGATTGGCTCTCATATAACGAGTAAGCCACTTTTATGTTGAGAACGCTTGAGGTTCAGTGTATTGCGGCCGAAGCCTTTTCGGTTTCTTTCATAAACTTGACGAAAGATTTCTTATGCACTAGGCCTGCATATTGACCGTCACGAAGGACGCACATATATCGAAGGCCCAGTTTGACAAAGCATTGGTAGACCAGGTTGATAGGCGAGTGAATGTCTAGAGAGACGGGGGACTATGACGTGGAAATCCGTTAGCATGGATTGTGAACCCATAGAAAGGGGCGGTTGAATAGACTTACTGGGTCAATGTATTGAGTAAAATCAGCCACGTCCATTTCGTCGTTTTCTCGTTCTGTTAGGTAAGATGATTGCATGGACATCAAACACATCGTATCCTGCTCCGATGGTAGTTTATCAAGTGCATATTCTAGCTCTGGAGCAGGAATGAGGCCGACGAGGATGTTCTTCTTTAGTATCGGCAGCCCACCGTCGAGTTCGCCGGCCATTAAGAGAATGTCCAGTTTCTCTCGTAGCTCGGTTGCACTGACCAAAGGAGAGTTTGAGATGTCGATGACTCGATTCCTTCTGACTCGGGGCACGATATCCCCTAGCTCGATGTTGGCAATTGGGTGTAGCTTGTTGTCAAGGAATGGGTAGGAGTTCATGTCGGTTAGGAGATCGTAAATACTTAGAGGTTCGACCGCGTTGGAAACCCATTTGGCACATAATATGGCGAGGGAGAATGGAAGAACATGATCCAGACTGCCAGTCAGTTCGAAGAGGATGACAACAAGCGTCAAGCTCAGCCTGGTGACGCCGCACATGGTCGAGCCAGCAGCAATGAGGGCGTAAACACCAGGGTTAACACATGATTCTGCAATCTTAGTGCTTGGGCACTGTCCGAAGAGGAAGAAATTCGGATAATGGACGACAAAATACTGCGCAACATGGCCGACAATTCTGCCCATCAGACCGCCCACAACCATGGAGGGAACGTAGATACCAGCTGGGACCTTGATGCCAAAGGTGATAGTAGTGAGGAAGGACTTGATGATAAAAGCGATCAGGAGATACTTTATAACATCAGGAATGTCTTCCCTCGTAGGACACAGGCCGGTCCCCGCTTCAGTGTTTCCCTCATAATCACACGGACTTGCAAGCTCGAAAAGTAGCTCAGAAACCGCGAGTTTGGTATAACGGTTCCAAAAGCTGATGAGGCCGGTAATCAAGGCGACCAAGACGACCTCAAGCATTGGCCATTTCTTGATAACGGGGATACGACGGAAAGACTGTGCCCAGAGCTTTGACGCCTTGATGAAAAGAGCTCCGAAGGCTCCGCCCAGTACTCCGAGAAGCATGAATATGGCGAGCTCAAATATCTCCCAGTCCGATACGTAGCGAACTTGGAAGAGAACAATTTTGCCGGTCTGGTATGGGTTGAGGAATTTGAGAGAAAGAGCAGCGGCCTGGAAACGACGTTAGAGAGTGCGGTTTATGAACATCCAATGAAGGGTGAATCCTTACAATACAGCAAAAGAATGTCCTGAATAGGGTCTTTGGAGGGAAGTAGTAGCTTAGGCTGGTTAGCTTTGAGGATAGGTCAATATGTTTCGAATAGAGCATACATACCTAACTTCCTCCAGACTGAAGAGAACACCTCCGATGGGAGCTCCAAAGGCAACGGCAACACCACTGGCAGCACTGGCACTCAACACCTCTCGCCTTTTTCCATCATTGTAGTGGTACTTGGAGAAGAGCCGGCAACAAATGTTACCGATACAGGTGGCGATGTGGACATAGGGGCCTTCCTTTCCAACACTCAACCCTGATGCAACACTTAGAACTAGAGCAAGAGTCTTGACGACGAGAGTCTGAAATCCCAAGTATCCATGTAGTATGAATCCAGAGAGGATGACCTTTACTTCCGCAACACCGCTTCCGGCGGCGGAGTAGTATACCATAGGCGGTGGGACTGCATCTTGGACAGGCCGGACGTCGAGATTTGTCTTGCTGGGGGGTGATGATTCGTCCGACGATGAGCTGGCAACAGCACCAAAGTCCTCATCCAAAGTCGTGAGAGAAATCGAGGACGGGACGACAGTTTTGGTAAGCAGTGTAAGGGTGCACGATGCAGCTGCTAGTAACACAGCCCAGAAAACAAAGGCGCCAAAGTCGATCCACATACGGTCAATTGTGGATGACTCTAGTATTTCCGACCATGAACGCCACGCCGTGCAATGTTCTGAAGGACAGCAGTGCTTCTTGCTCATGAACCAGTTGTTGCTGCAGAATCCTTCTTTCAAATCATATATGACGATCTCGGTGACGTCGACAAAGTAGGCGACACAGGCCGTAAGGAGGCCGATTATAGCAACCAGAACCCAGCCCTGGGCGCCATCGAACCAGGCCAGGAGCTTTCCACGTATATCACGTCGACTCCGGAGCTCTCGCAACCGTATCCCATCGGCAATGGTATCGTGCACCCAGTCTGTAGAGGTGAACTGGTCGTACCAGACCCGGTCATCAGAGTAAGGCGCAGTATTCAGGGGCCTCGTCGGTTCACGATCTGGCTCTGCAGGTAAAGATTCAGTCCTGTTGGGAGCAAACCTGACTACCTGCGAGTTCGCACGACTGTGGCTCTTGGACATGCGCAGGCTGCCGGCCGTGCTGTTGTGCCGAAAGAACGCATCAGGGCGTGGAGAGGCAGCAGGGTTAGTGCTGTAACCGCGCTGGTGCTGGCTGCTGGCGTCTAGCAGGCTAGTCCTCTCGTCCATGTCTCGTCGTTGGATGCTAAATCGGATATCGGGCAGACGAGGGGTGCTGTCATGCCGGTACGCTGTAGGCGAGGGAGGTGATGTTACCGGCAAGGCCCTCGAGCCAGGGTTATCACTGCTAGCGCCATCACCACCAGCTCCTCTGCCTCCTTCATCTGTGTTCGAGCGGACCACTCGAGCCATGTTTCGAGACTCCAACAAGAAGTATAAAACGTATACACGTGAGGACCGTTAGGTTCTAAATTCTATTGATCAAATGTCAGTTCGGACGGTCGATTGGCAGGCTCTATTTGTAGGGGTGTTCATAAGGTCAATCTCAAGGGTCAGATGAGTTACGGTCAGGCAGTTGACCGGGGAAAGACAACTACAGGACAAGGCCTGGACAGCCCCGAAACTCTTTGAAACGGCACGATTGAGCATCTGCCGCGTCTGTGGCCACCGGCCAAGGGAACGCAGTAGATCATTCATCTTGTACGGGATTTAAAAGCTTCTACTTACATCTCATCCATGAAGCAGCTTCCGGTAACCGAACGAGGAGAAGAGAGAGCGACGATGAGGGTCAACGGGGGGCGCAAGGCGACCAACGGCATCATCTGACACCGGCAGGCAAACCCCTTTTTTGGCCCAAAAGGAACAAGAAGACGAGATGGAGCAAAAGAAAAGGAAAAAGCGAAAGACGAAGACGAAGAAGAAGAAGAAACGAAGAAAGTCCCGGTCACGTGGGAGTCGCTTTTTCTTCTTTTGCTTTCTCATATTTTGGGCTTGCAGCAAACCAGCATCAAAACACGAGGTAGAAAAGACCATGATTGAGACTTACAGAAAGATGAAGAAGACCCACGTCACATTATTTGGCGCAGAAAGCATGGGCGAACGGAAGGACATCCGCAAGGTTCCTAGTGTGTGTTTAGTTGACCAGTAAGCCAGCAGACTAACTAGCTAACGCCTTGGATAAGCCTGTTGAGAAACCAGCTAATCGATTACAAGGCAGGGCAGCTCAGTTATATCATTCAATATTTCCACTCCGCAAGGCTTTTGAAGGTGGTTGTGGGCTGCTATTTTGACAGGGAACACCTCAGCAGACGATCATATATGTATATGCTATATCCATGCTATAACATGCAGTGTGATGATTATATATATGGAATGTACCTGCGGACAAGGATGCTTTTTTTCTCGTGCAACACCACAAAAGACACGGACTGCCCTCTGAAGCTGCCGGAGAAGGATGTTCTATATTACAAGTCAGACGCATGGGATGACGTGCAGCCCAGCAGTCTGGGGAAAGATGACAAACCCCTGCTCGGAGATGGTGGACAGCACAGCAAGCTGTAGCCCATCGCAGTCGAGATACCCCGCTGCAGGACCAGGAGCCTTGTCGATCATCCATGCAGGTGGCCCTGCTGATATTCAGTCGGGCCTGATATTTTGTTGGTAGAGGCAAGCGAACAAGCATTTCGATAGTTTGCCATGCTGGATACTATGTATTACTTGAGGCACGGACTGGTCTAGAGCTCGACGCCTCGGACAGGTACTGTGAATCTACCTTATCTTGGTCTAAACGGTCGATGGACGACATCACCGGTTTGAACGGTTTATTCACCGGTCCTCTGACTAGTTAGCTGTTGGGAGTTGGGGATTCTACCGCTCCGATACGACCTTGAGCTGCACCCCGAACAAAGACATAGATGGTCACGCTCATTTCTTGCAACCGAGACATGGAAGCATCCTCCGGGGAAGTGGTCATAGTCCATGGAGGCGTATATAGCCATGCTCGTCGGTTACAGATCGAAAGGGGGGCCACCGTCCAACCCAAGCTATACATCGAATCTACTACCACTCTCGTGGTCGAAAAGAGGATGTGTCGGGTTACACGGCAGAGTCCAGCTTCTGTATACTACCTCATCTCAGGGGGGGGGGCTCTTGCTTCCTATCGACTCTCTCAGCGGACAGTATAAGTTGGATGTTTGATCCCAGTGTCATCACAATGCGCATTTCGTCTGATATTTCAGTCTCAAGTCTATAATACTATTGGCAATATACTCATCCTAAAGCCATTCATCCATCTACCCTTCCCTCCTATATCAGCCTTGACCGTGAAGATGCTATTATATAGTACTTCCAATATAAAGGTAGGTCTACTCTCGACGTCTCTCTCTAGTAAATAAAGGCACATCTTAATGTCCCTGACGGACTTTATTTAACCCGTCAACCTAAAGCAAAAATATCTCTCGTTCCTTTTTCCTCATGTTTGTTCCTGTTCAAACTTCATCCACGGGTCGAAGTCGAGTGATGCCAGCCAGCCCATGATTTTTTACTTCGTTCTGTCTTAGAATATCGATACCACTTGTCACTGTTATGCATGAGTTCTCTATGATATATAGTCTCGTTTTGCTCTACCTTGATGGTTCTTGAACATACACAGCTATACCAGACACTGTTCTAAATCTACAAGCTATCATATATAGTCGACGGCCCTTCTGCCTCTCGTCCTGATACTGGGACTTGTCATGACTACAGAGATGTCCTTTGCCCAAGGCTACGTCCAGGCGAATTCATACATTCCCTACGACCAAATCCTTCTCTTTGGAGACTCGATAACCCAGTTCTCGGAATATCAGGGCCGTGGGTTTGCTTTTTCGCCACAGCTACAAGACGGTCAGTTTAGTTATTCCTGATAGATGTATACAATTCTCTTCTGACGCTTGTATAGACTATGTTCGAAAACTAGATGTCCTCAACCGTGGATTCAGGTACGGAAAAGGGATTCTAGTGGTTCTTTGAATTGCTACAATTCATCGTGCTTATCTGGTACTGTAGCGGATACACATCCTCGCAGGGCTTGAATGTGCTGCCTCAGTTCTTCCCGCCGCCTTATGTCGCCAAAGTTCGCATGATGGTGAGTGTATCGCTATGCTCTGCTCTACCAAGAGGTTTTCTCCCAAGCTAACTGGATAGACTGTATTCTTCGGTGCTAATGATGCCGTCCTCCCACCAGGGGACCAGCATGTACCCCTGGATAAATATCGAGAGAACCTGAAGGCCATCATCCAGCACCCCGTAGTTCGCAGAGGAGGCACCAAGGTCGTCCTCCTTACTCCACCACCAGTCAACGAGTATCAGCTCACAGCGTTCGACCTTTCAAAGGGAGTCACCCCCTTATCACGCTCAGCCAACAATACCAAGCTGTACGCCGATGCCTGTCGTGAGGTCGGCCAGTCTCTAAATGTTGCTATTGCCGATATCTGGTCTGCATTTATGAAAGAGGCCGGCTGGGTTGACGGCCAGCCAATTGCAGGGTCAAAGAACGTCCCTGAGAATTCAAAGCTGGCCTCCCTGCTAGTCGATGGTGAGCCCATACTCTGAGGGTATCTCTTTCTACCAGCGTTAACCTGTTATAGGCCTCCATTTCACCGGCGATGGATACAAAGTCATGTACAACGAAGTTCTCAGGGCCATCCGGGAATCCTACCCCGATGAAGCCCCTGAGAAACAACCTGTCCATTTCCCGCCGTATCAATTAGCCGAAGACGCATAGCTGCGACTCTTTCTAGACCATATATACTGAGGAGCGATGTGTTTCTTTGGAGTTTTGGCATATGCAGCCGCTCGCAAACAAGAGGCCATGACGCCCTCTCTGGTGCTTATATGCATACATATATAAACAGCCTCCCGGGCACCCTTAGTCCTGAAATAATGAGATGCTGTACATTCGGTTTCAGATTTCAGATAAAGCATTGTCCGTATGTAACAATCCCCAGCTCTCCCTTGCTAGTAAACCCGGCCAAAGCCCATAAGAGACTAAGACAGGCTGTGTAAGAGAGAGAAACAGTGAGTGTTCTTCATGTAAAACCGGCTTGTATAAGGTGGAAATAAATTTAGATATAGATTAAACCATTACATAAAAAAGTTGGTTTATCGAAGACTTCAAAACTCCATCTCGGCTACATCGAAACACCAACAAGCAGCAATTCCACAGAAGAAAACCGCCTTTGTCCAAGGAGTGAAAGATAGCGTCTGATCTCGAATCGCCCTTTAGCCACTCGCCTGTTACACCGAGCTGCGGTCATCTACCAAATAACCAGCTAAAAACGACCAAACCGCATCCACTGCATCGAGAACCAGGACGGCGACCTCGAACAGCCAACTCAGCTCCCCGTTCGATCCTTGCGCCGTCTACCATAATACAAACCGTTTATCCTTCTTCATCTCTTCGCTGACTGCTAGAGGTTGCCGAATTCGCGTTTATCTACCACCATCGCCACAGTGTCGCTCTCCTCTGAGGGGCTTCGTTCTACCAACGCCATCCGATCGAACGTTCAGCGCGAGACCAAAAAAACGCCCTTAATAGATATACACTTTTCTATTTGGCTATTTACTAGGCTGGTTGTGTATTCTACGGCTGATTGAGCAAGTTCTGGCGGCCACTGGCTTCTTGCACTTCATACGGAAACGAACACTTTGCAGAAACAGCAAGCAAAGGCGTGTGGCTACATAACTTGGGAGGAGAACGCATTTTGGCCCCGGTGGGCTATCCCGCCATCAGGCTACGCTCTCAAGTGAATATACAGTGAAGGACGAGAGTTATTTTGCTACATTACCGCTGCCTGGGGCCTTGATACACTTGGGATATTCAACTTGTCTAGAGAAAGAGGGGGGTCTAAAGGCTTAACTGTCTTTAGTAGCGGAGTGAATTATATGGTCTGCGGCTAGTACTGGAGCCGTGCAGCATTATTGCTATACCTGCTGCCAGCAAGGGAGGAAAACCCGTGTTGTCCGGCTCGTTGCTCTGCGCATTTTACGCGCGTGCCGGATGGTTGCTGTAGGGTTGGCAGCCCATACTCGTTCCTCGACCCTTGACGTCGCCATACTGTCTTTTAGAGAAACGTCGGGCTTGAACTTGACGGTAGTGATTGAAGGAGGCGGTGCCATTGGCGGGAGATGGATGCACAATATCCCTTTGCTACAAGAGAAGATATCTGGCGAGTACACGAAGAAGTGAAGGACTTGTGCGCTACACAGGCCGAACACTCGGAACGGCTGGCTAAGTTGGAACGTAGGAAGGAAGATGATGCTAAGATGAAAAGTCTCTGGAGTCCATTCTCACCTATCCCTTCAAGTGCTAGCCATGGAAACCAAGGTGAGTTCATCCCCATTGCATGCACTGTATCCATGCCTGGCTACGTATTGAAATTGTGGACCAATACTGATTGTCGCCCCTAGAAACTGTGTTTAATGCAGCTGCTGAACCTTTCAAGGGGTTTGACCAGGCCCATCATGGACTGGGAACGCATATAAACATGGATCACGAGGATGAACCCAGGCGTGGCGCCTCGAGGGCGAATAGCGTGCGCTTTGACGAGAGCGCGATGCATGGATATAATAGCCATGGAAACCGCTCTGCGGCCGAGCTTGCGCCAGCCCGTACAGGGAGTGGGATGGGAGCCCACCCACTCACTGAACGATCCTATTCCCATCGATCTGATGGGAGGCAGAGCTCTTCTGGTCATTCACATCACTCAGTGCGTACGTATAGTCTGGAGACTTCTCGGGTTGAGAGTTCCTCCTCAACTACAACTCCTGCCAGCCAACATCCTTCCTTTGGACCCCCTCCAGGCCTCTTCATCCTTGGCCCTGTTCCCTGCATCATCAGATGCTGGCTTACAACTAGCTTTTCCAACGATTCCCTGCTTTACGCCGCAATCTGTACCGGCTCTTATTCATCTGCGGTGTCCTATCCGTTGATACAAAATCTGGGTCTGGAGGACGATATCACGGTGGAAGATGGTGCACGCACCATTAAACTGCCTGTATATTTCCCGGAGGCCAGTGTCTGCCAGTCATCTTCGCGCAGCTCCAGTCCTGAACCTCATCTTCCAGCTTTGACCGTTCGATTCTTCGTCCGTGAAATAGACCAGGAAGACCATAAAGCCATTCCTATTTTTATAGGGAGTGATGTCCTTCGGGTTCATAATGCAGATATACTCTTTTCTCAAGATAAGATGTACGTTGTTGATGATGCAAGAAATAGAATTTCTATTCCTCTGGTTCGACCTGAAGACCACGAATCTTTCCGGTGCCTGGTGACCATGCCGGATAAATCCTTATCCCAGACTCAAAAATCCAAACCTACAGAGAAACCCAGTGTTCCAGAAGCCAGCAGTCCTCATACAGAACAAACAGCCGGCGTCATCGGTCATCGACCTAGTCTTAGTCAACGCCAGCCGTCGAAATCTGCGCTCTCTCTAAGGACGTCTGAGGCTCTGACTGACCACGACAAGGACCGCTCCTCTCGCGCTGTTAGTGACTCGGAGGATACCAGCTTCGACATAGTCAATCCCAAATCTGCTACCAGTGAGAAATCGCAAAGTAGGCCGAGTACTAAGAGTGACGAAGGAAGTGGACACTGGGGTTCATGGAGACGTGACGCAGCTCCCCCTACCTCCACTACCAAGCCAGACCAGCCAGCATCATATGTTGCCGTATCCCAGCGCCCTGCCGCTAGACGTAATATGAAAGTGTTAAAGCCTACCAAGACGCTTACACGATCCACCACAAGTAACGGCCCAATCGGCATGGCCCAGGTTTCTAGTGCTGATCGCCCGTCCAGTGACGGTACCTTCGCCTCCAGACCAACCAGATCAACCAGCGGCGAGAACGGAGACGTTCGGAACTCCATACATCATCATTCAAGCGCTCCATGGCCTGGGAAGTCCAGACCAAGTAATAATCCGATTGGCGGAGCGTCTGCGTTCGGATGGCTGAATACACAACAGAAACCGAACTCCACGACTCACGCTGACTGAGCTTTCAAATCCCGAGTACGAGTATGACTTTTCATTGATGGCGGAATGCCGGGCTGGTTGGTCGATTGTCTTGTGTGGGTGGCTTTTCTATAATTATTCTAAGTGCTGCATTTTCCATTAGATGCAGACAGTAGCAATAAGACGTCCTTGTGAAATGAGCCGTTTGCTCTATTTATATTTCGTTTTTGCTTTCTTTTCTCGTAAACTTGTAAGTAACCTACCGTTTATACAAAATATGACTCCGATACAGGCACTTAGAGGACTATCTTATGACGACAACAGGGGTATTTCATCTGCTTTCTATTGAGTTTTGATCACTGCTTTCGAGAATATAAAAATTGACCGCACATATTCAAGATAGGTTTGAATCTACATAGACAAAGGACAAAATCAATAGATCTGTCTCCAAATGGCACCAAATTCCGCTCAAACATAAAAACTGAAATCAAACACTCCGTAAGAAACGAACCAATCCCATCTAGCACCTAATCATTCTTCAGAAAATACTGTCAGGGGCAGTATTCGACATCTCCAGCCGGGCCTCGCCACTCGAAGTGGACAATGTCGATAATCCTTCGCAAAGTAGCAGGGCGGAGGAGAGTCCTCGTACTGTCTGCGAGCCAGGCTGCGTGTGTACGTGGCGAGCCTCGACATATATGATACAACAGGTCCATCTCTGCTCGTTTCTTCTTCACATCTGCGCCGTTGTCACCAAGCGTGCCGTACACAGTAACTGCTTTGAGGAGCTCCTGATAACTCCCATCCGTCTCTGAGGTATAGCTACAACGTTTAGAGTGTACACTGTCCCGCTCACAAGTACCAGCGACGAGTTCATATACCTTGTGCTGGGATGCCATAAGAGTCCAGTTGGCTATACTCATAACCACAAGAGCACTCACAGGGCTGGATTTGATAGCCCGAGTCGTAGCCTTCAGGCATGACGATATCAAGCCGTCGAGATATACACAAAGGTCCCCACGGATACCGCGCAGGATGACATTCTCTCGCAACTTTCTCTTTGCGTCGCTACGGAAGTCGATCAGATCACAGATATAACAGCATGCCTCTGCAAGCAAATGGTACTGCTCCCTAGTGATCTCCTCTTTCAGAGCGATCGATGCGTTCACAACGCCCACATAGATGGCCAGGTCGATGTAGCGGTGGCTAAGTATATCCGTGATATAGCTGCCGTATATCCCGTCAGGCCTTCGAGTGCGCGAGTGGTCACGGAAGTACCCCAAGACGCAGAACTGGAGCGTCACGGCTACGTTGTTGTTGAACTGCCAGTCGGTGACTTCGCCAGCCAGATGGCAAAGCTTCAGGAATGCAGTGGCTGCTGCGCCGACTTCCTGGAGTAGGAATAGGGATCGTTCGTCTGCTGCGTCGCAGTAATCCGCAATGAGGATATTGTTGGCAGCCTCTGCTACCGCCCTTGTGAGCCCTTCATCGCAGAACCCTCCACCGCAGGCAATAGCGAAGAAGTACTTTGCATCAGTGAGGATCTTGATTTGCTCGTTCGTCGGGTATAGTTGATGAAAGATGGAGGGATCCGTATCACACTTGGGGTTGGGTCGTCGATCAGGCGCATTTATCTCGGATAAGCTAGGCATAGGCCCCAGACAGGTTGTAGGAGGCTCCTGCTCATCCGCATTGGAAAGAATGTATTCGGCCACTGCATCTTCAAGGTGTTGTGCTGTGAACAGATCTCGTGGGTTCCATTCATCCTCCTTTTCGTTCACCAGTTTGGTCACTTCAACCATCTTCTTGATGGCGAGGCACTCGGTCTGCTGCAGCACGGACTCGATAGTGGCACCCTGGGGAATTGGATATATTCCATCACAGTCGCAGTATACCCGGGGATCATAACGTTGCGTCAAAATGTTCGTTTCATCGCAGGATGGAGGCACAGTTCCACCAAGAAGGATCTCTTTGGCATCGACCTTATGGCGGAACGACCTGATGATCTGCTTCAGTCTCCCAGTATCCATGAGCTGAATGAGGTTGTCCTCCTTGAAACAAGCAGACATCTCGCCGATGGGCAAGATATCTCCGGTGCCATCACCTACTCCATCTGAAGAGGTTGAGAGCCAGGCATTGATCCAGGCCAGATAAGCACCTAGCCTGAAGTTGCTGGAGCCATGTGGCAACTTCATTATTCCCAAGGTCATGGTGGATGAAATGATTTTTGGCCAAATATTGGGGGGGTATCAGATGATATCAAACACGAGGTTTGTAGACTTCTGATGATCTCACTAATTGTTTCGGGCGGAATAACAGACATTTTCATATCCACGCCGGGGGTTTCAGAGTAGTTATATTACCTTCTGGGTATGGGGATACTATGGACGGAGTACAGCAACAATGACCACTGTCTGCCCATAGTCGCATGTCAATGAAAAGAGGTGGGTATAGTCGAATGCAGAGTTCGCAACATTACTGAAAGGAATGGATACCATCAAAGCAAATCATCAGATAATAGATATAGCGAATTGGCCTTTGAGCGTAGAAACCTTTAGCGATGGCTCCGGCGACTGTGAGGATTAGTTGGCTAAGGGTCAAAAGGAGGCACTTAGTCTGTGATACGAAGATAACCCTGGAGGAGCCATACATTATAGAAATAACGAGTCAGCTGTTAGCCATCCATAACAAGGTTCTTCCGAAAAGTGGCCTCTTTGGATATTCGAATGAGTATTGTGCATACTACTATGTATGTACGTCTAACTAGACTCTAACTTTTCACGGCACATGTATAGGAGCACGGTACGGCGTGCTACGTATAGATGGATCTACCATGCGCCAGCTCCTTGCGGCCATACATATATTGCAGATACTATTGCAGGGATGCATGCTGCAGACATCAGTTGAATGCATGGGTCCTGCTTTGTTAGGGTCAGGCGTACACTTGAGGGGTTCATTGAAGATATATATATGTATACTCCTTATGTCGAGTAACTGAAACTAGGGATATCGTGTAACATCATTCTGGACTATGGAGAGCAGTTAGGTTAGCTGGTTCGCGATACTAACGCGGGAAACATATCATATTACCTCGTAACGCTGTTCTATCGACCCCTTTCCTGCTACCAATAAGGACACACGGTGTCGACTGCAAGTGGTTCCAGGCCAGGCTAAAGCGTGCATTATCCGTGGGTTGTCCGGTGGTCACATCAGCCAGACAGCGGTAGTTATTTTGACCTGAAAAGGGTTTTCTTCCCTTGCCCAACGGTCCCTGTTGAGAGTTGACATGGGCCTGAGAGGGGGCCAGACTCGAGCAGTTGATCGGTGAATGTTCACTGGTGTCTTTCTATTGAGCCAGGGCAGGGAAGAACAATCAAGACAAGGAGCTATTCCAGTAGATTGAGCTTTGGTAAGGATTACTTGTTCTCGATCAAAGAGACACGCATCTCATTGTTCTGTCCTTGAAGTTGAAAGCAGTCCAGGTGGCGCTTGGCGTCTGAGATCGGCCGCCAGACGCCACCCCCTTGTTCCTCTCGAATTAAACAAAGTATAAATCCAGGCACCAAACACATTTAGTTACCCAACACTTTCTCTGTGCATATAAAGGGCCCAAATGGTAGGCCTTTCTAGCTATCATCACTACCCGTTTATGTTCATTATGCCTGATAGTCGTCCGGCCACACTATCAGGGATTTCCGCTGTGCCATCATACGCTTCTGTTAGGACAAAGGCTTGAATCAATCTTTAATATACTCGATGCAGCTTTTCACATGCTTCGATGTCTTTGACATTTTGGACTCAACATGCTACTACACTGCCCACTAGAGTTATATTCATCTACATAGCTTAAATGGGAAGACACAGTGTAGTTGTTCATATAAGACTACACAGTGCCCTCGCTAAATGTCTAAGTCTCTCGTCATTGAGGAAGACTACTATCAAATACGTAGTATTGACATAAAAAGGGCTATTCCCACTGAAGTCCTCTAGAGCAGAGATGATATTCCATGTCAAATATCGGCCATTCGGACAACCAGCCACTAATTTGTGTCAGTAAGACAAGCTACATAATTTTAACATAGTTATTGTTACAACAACAAAGTGAATAAGCTAAGATACTCAGTCCGTGAGTATGTAACCAATTAAAAAGAGAAGTTAATGTAAAGAACTATAATGATAATAGTATGATTATATTGACGCTGATATTTCAGATCAGGAATTTCCGATTAATTGAGAGGTTGATTAAATAACTACTTGGTGAGCGAAGGCTTTAGCATTTCTTTCATACTTTAACGAGGTTCTACGGATCGTATATCACTCTCGCCTCTAGCTAGTTAAAGGATTTGGGTCCTGTGACAATAGCAGATTTATTGATACAAAATAATGTGAAATATAAAAGCAGAATACGAAAGATAACTAATCTGACTAGGCTCCCACTTCATCTTTTTTCCCTCCTCGTAACCCCTTTATCCTCCTCCCCCACCGTCATCCTCTTTTTTTTTTCGTTTTTCCTTTAAAAAGAAACAAAATAACAACTAGTTACAAGAAGCCACATGCAAATTCAAATCAATATAAACACTCCAAGTGCATAATATACCATTCTCATGCCTCTCATCATGCCATTCTTAATACCTCATCAAAATAGGAGATCTGAAAAGATAGCTAAACATCCTATTAGTAATAGGAGAAAATATATGTTTAGGGCATCAATACTTACAAAGGCCAATTTGAGAAGCTGAGTGTGCTAACATCAATTGGGCATTTGGCATGTTTCATTGGTACAGTAACAGGGAGGTGCCGATGGAAGCGCTTTGCCGCAGTTCCAGCACGCTGGGAAGGTGACCGGTTTCGAGAAGTTGTGTAAGGTACTTGGAAAGGTAATATTATTCAGGAGCAAAGCTGATTTTTGACGTTGTTGAGGCATGATGCTGCAAAGCGTATTCCAAGACAGATGATTTTAGAGTTGATAGGAATGCCTCAAGAGCTGTTTGGAGAGTCGCAATAATAGAGCGGAAGATAAATATAGTCGATAATTATTGTAGGTGAGTATATATGTTCAATTCATCGACCTGTTCTATTTTTTGGAGTTGAACCTAGCGGGTGTGGGGGTCATTGTATAGATAAATATCGAAGCACTTCAGGAAACCAACTATGAGAATTCAAGCTATAGCCTTCGTGCAATTGCTTAATGCGGTGGCTGCGCATCCTGTGATCAGACTCAGCCTTTAAATCTGTAAAAACCAGTATGCCTCATGCTAGAATAAACGTGCAGTTCCCATCTAACACTGATGTTATGTCTTGCGTGTCATTCAGACATTGGATTCCTCGGATGAGGACGAGGCGGATGCGGCACAGCAATTATTATGCACGACGTTTCTTAAATTAACCCTCTAGCTACTGCTATGTGTTTGGTTGCGGCGCATTGCCCGAACTTCGGTAACTATACATGGATTAGCCAGGCAGTAGGGCAAGGGATAGGGATTTCTCCAACACAATGCCTTCAACAACGCTCAGGTGAATCCCGGCATGGTGTATTTCTGGCGTATCCCTTCAGCCTCTTGGATACTCGTAGAATCTTCGTGAATACTCATATATCGCAAATCAAGTGGTGTTGTAAGGTATACGGAGTAGTTTTGGTCAACTTCTGTTATGGCGCCTCCAAGCTTTGACTACTAGTTAGTTAACTATTGGTCAGTTAGTCGCGTATGCAAGCCAAGTTAAGTTAGAGTTGCTGCCTAAATTTTAAGCCTCATTAAGTGGCAATCTCAACCTTCCCGAAAATCCTTTTTATCAGTTTGCTAACTAGTTACATATTATATGAACTTTACATAGTTTTCTATTGTCTCTAGGCATGAAGCAATACCCTTAATACTACCAACAGTCACTATCTCTATCTTTACATTAACCACTACCACCACAATGTCAGCATCTCGATCTATATTACGTCCAAGCTACAAATGGACTGGTTTTCGTGGCCTTGATCAGGATTCCGAAGGGTACAAGCAGATGCAAAAGGTCCTTGCTTCTGCAGACTTCGAATATCTTAAATCCCGAGCAATCCTACTCCGTGCAAAAGCTGAAATCTTGCCTGCTGATATTACCTGCACTATCGATACTACTCGATTCGCCTGCGGCTTCAACAATATAGTTCTCGAAGTCGCCTTTTCCGATTCAGTGTATTGGGTTGCACGTATCCAGTACCGTCGGGCCAGCGCGACGGGTTTCTGTCAGGATGTTATGTTGAGTGAGGTTGCAACAATGCGCCTTGTTCGAAGCCGCACACCGATTCCCGCCCCGGAGATTTTCGATTATGATATTTCCGAGAACAATCCGTGTGGATACCCCTACATTCTGGCACAGTGCCTTCCGGGTCAAACTTGTGACGGGCCTATTGCAAAATCAGCTCCGCCACACTGTCTTCCAAAAATTGCTCGCCAGTTAGCAAACGTGTTCTTTGAGTTCCAGAAGATATCATTTGACTCAATTGGGCCAGTTATGCCCCGTAGGGATGCCGGCACGGAATATGAAGTTGTCCCAATAAATCCCGGAGCAAGACTACCGCAAACCTCGCTGGAATATTTTTACAAGGACAGGTTGAAGGAGAATGAGAGGATTATTACGGCTCACCCCGGCGATTCAGACTGGCTTACAGCTTGCTGGGTTCTCAAGCTGGCTACCGATCATACGTATATTAACAATAGAATAAACGGTCCATTCCCTCTCTGTCATCTAGACCTACACTATGGAAACCTCCTCTTTGATGAAGAATTCAACTTGACTGGGGTTTTAGACTGGAGCCACGCTCAAACAATGCCCCTAGAACGCCTGGCACTTTGCCCGGAGTTTATCGCGTTTCCAGGCCTTTCTGACGAGGAGAATAGGTCCATTATCGAGTTCAAAACCCTCGTTATCCAGAGCTTGAAGGAACTGGAGACGAATGCAAATCATTCCCGGAATTTAACTTCGTTGTCAGACTATATGGAGTCTCCCAGAGCCGAAATTGCATACCTATGCCAGTTTAGCAATTCCCGCCAGGCTCTATGGTTTGCAAAGCGGGCCTGTAAGCTTATGTTTGGAGAAGAGATTTCTTGGGACCAGTTGAAGAGAATATACGGTATGAAACGCCTGGATTAAAGCAGTTCGCCTAGATGTAGCAACTACTTTCCCTACAGCTTAGCATAGTATTACTTGAAAATAGAGTGCATTAACTATCAGAACCTGGCGAAGTGCCATAAGTGTCTGATTCCTCCCCTGAATCTTCAGGTTCGGTCTCGCCATCCTCGTCCCATGGTATAGAAGGCTCCAGCATCGCACGCTTTCCAGTCAAAACATCAAGGTACTGTTGTTTCCAGCCTAGAGAAGAGCAGCCGTTATGAGGATGGAATAGAACTCTTACTATTACTGGATAGGACATGTGCCCTGCCAGGCGAGTTGCTTGATCTTCCATATCAGACCGTAGCTGTAGAAATCCAGGCCTTTCAGACGAGCCACAACGCCTGCTATAAGATGCTGACGTGATATCCGATGGTTCATTTGATAGGCTGAGATTCACTATAACTGATTTTAAATATGGAGTGTCCTCGCCCTGGGGCTGAAGAGCAAGGGGGCATATTTCACGCAGGCGCAAACGGAGACAATGTAACTGTGGAAGAAGCGCGGCAATATGTTGGCAAATGTGCCTTTGGCGTCCAGACTGTGACTGCGAGACTCCATAATGAATAAAATGGCTACCACAGGTATCTAATTCCAAGACAGTCAGACTATCGAGAGAGAGAAAGTTGAAGATAGTATCAAAGTATAGATAGTCTCGGCGTGGAAGCGTTGGAAATATAGGGGTAAATTCGCTCCACGCTGTAAATCGAAGCGTTCGAAGCACTTTGCCTTCATGGATATACGCTGCGAGCTTAGACAGATTATTATTTATACTGCTTGTCCATGAGTCGATGTAGGGCTGGATATTGCCATCATCCAAATCTTGAATGCAAACGCGGTTCCAGTCCATGAACCCACGCAGCTCGACCGTAAGTATTTTCAGGCTATGTTTAAAAAGATGGGCTCTCGTAGGTAGGCTTGGATGGGCGAAGAGTTTCGAAAGAGTTCCAGCCTGCAGTTCGATATCGGCATAGAAAATGTGGTGTGCAACTCCGTACCATCGCTTGCAGACAGTTAAACGGCCGATGTCATCTCGAAAGAAGGATGCACCTAGACACTCTAGCACCCATAAAAGAATTTCTGAAGGCAAGTCTAGTAGACTCATTCTATGTTATAGAGAAATATGGGTGGTATTGGTTCGTGGTGGATCCGCCGGCGGGAGTAATGTCAAATTTTCTGTTTCATGCTCACGTTTCTTTCCACAAGAGAGGTAGATTCGTAGATATGAGTAAATCGAGCATGTATAAGAAGTTATACCTATACATAGCAGTTCTTATAAAACAACATATAAAAAGGGTGTAAAGAATGAAAAACATTACCGCCGAGGATGGTTGACTGTTAATTATACTAGTCACGTGATGATATAAGAAAAGGGCAGTATTTAATCTCATTTGATTGGTCGGCTTTAGATTCACATAACGTGATGCCTTACGGAAGGACGAGATAAAATATTAATAATCTGTTTGTAGGCATCAACCTCTGGGTCGTTGCAGAGCAGAATCCACGATGACATCTTCATCCACCCACTACGAGGTCTACAAGGTCAAACATATGCTTGCGATGCAGGACCCCGAAGAGACAGAGACAAGATATCATATAGTTCTCTTCATCGTGACTGACGACAACGGCGACGGCTATACCCATCATGTCACTGGTGACATCACAGCAGGAATGACATACCAATGCAGACGAGATGAACGCCCCGAAGCCTTAGAGACCTTCCATAAAAAAGAATTTCTTGGGCTGGTCTCCAAATCCAGACATCCAGCCGAAGTTGACCGTGTGTGTTTATCTATACCAGCGCCCCATTCTCAGAAGCGGTTCAATCCCCAGACCATGCGCTATGAACAGTTCAAACCCGACGGGTCATTTTATGCTCCGGGTGAGCCGCGTCCAAGGTACTTCAAATGCACTGAGTGGATTGAGAATAAGGCGATTCCTGCTTTGTTTCAAGCCGGTGTCCTTGAGCAAGGCGCACCTCTGAGATAATTGGTGTGCGGGTCGCTATAAAGAACTAAAGACAGATTTCGTGGTTCCATGCGTGCCATGATATAACCACATTATATAAGGTGGCTTTCTTAGGTCTAGGAACTAGGATATTCTTCTGATGTCAGAATGCAAAAAAAAGACTGGTGAGAGTCTCTCTTTAACAATGCTGCCGTACAAATCCGGGCTCTTCCCGTTAGTAAGTCTTTTATCTTTCAGGTAATGTGCACTTTCTCATCAGTCCAAGGGTCCTCACCAGAGGCCCTCCAAATTCTAGGAACCACATAACCAGACCTCCGTATATGTTATATAGGTGATGCTCCACAAAAAGGAGATTGTTCTATGCCATGACAAAGATGTGTTGGATAATTTGCCCTATTATTTAACTAAGACAGCGTGATAGAATGTTATACACTTAACTCTCTACGCCGATACTGAATATATCTCTATTTAAATGGCCTTTAATTTGACTATTAAAGACACCTGCTAGCTCTGCATCATGAACGTGGTGTCTAGATACTATAGAGATCAAGGTAAAAACTTCAGAACATTGCTAGGCCAACAATCCAACCGCCCGAGAAGATCCCCAATATTACTTTATGCCTTAGCAGCACACTTGAGGGCCATGTATTTCTCATCACCTGGCATCAAGTTACGGCATCCCTTGAGCAATGTCCTGTGGTCTGGAGAATCAGAGCAGTCGGAGGTCCTACAAATTCGTTAGATTTTAAGCTTGCTGTTGCTTCCCTGGGTTTTAGATAGAAGCTTACAGGTGTAGGTCACAGACAGTATCCTTGAGGAAGTTAATGGATCTATTAATTTTTAGTAGATGCATCGGCGTAGTACGCCAAGATACTATTCAGACAGAACATACAGTGCGCCGGTAGGGGTGGTACATTCACCCTCAATTAGATGAAGGGTAGATGAAGACGAGCATCTGAAATCAGTGTGACGAGTTCCCTATCCTTCGTTAGACAGTAAATGTTGAAAATGTTCTAGAGAACTCACGAGGTCATCGCCAGGTGCAGCAAGGACGAATGGCACCAAGAGAAGAAGGGTAGTGAAGAACTGCATATTGCCTGTGAGAGGAGGTTTGAGATTGATACTTGAAGGTAAGGGTTAGATTTTGAGCTGGCTGAGGAAGTTTGAGAGATTATTCTTGCCGTGAGAGCGAATGATCCAGATATATATACCCGATTCCGCAACTCAACTATAAGCGTAACTACACTGGCCCCTTGCTCCTGTTGACTGGGCCTGGAAACATCTTGAGATGTTTATGTAAAGAAAACGTAAACTTGCAGCATAAAAATAGAATGTACACCAGGGTCTCAAAGTAAAGCAAGGGGTTTTACCCGGCGTATTGTTCAAATGCTTGGATATCAGGATCCTTGGGCAGGTTGCATCCCGCTCAATTCCTAAAGTAAATGACGCATGCATAAGTAGTAGTGGATATCTCAATTGCCGTATTCAAATCACGAGAAGGTATCGTTGCATTCTGCAATAATTATGTCCTTCTGGTCATTGATATTGTGTGTTCCTTTATGATAGACGGGACGGCCCGAGCCGGGGGTTTTACCGTCAACAAGTCTGAGAAGTCGTGGACCAATATTACCGCCCCGAGACATTCCACGGAATGTTGCCTGGTCATTATATAGACAGCGGTCCTTACTATTGCCAAGGGATACCTGTAGTTGAGATATATTAATTTGTAGCTGAGGTTGAAGTTGACAAGAAGTTAAGCAGGAAGAGCTGGCGATCTTCCGTGCTGAAAAAGTGGCCCAAACGCAAATATAGTAGCATTGATCCATAGATCTCCACAGTGATATGCAGTATGGATATATGTATAAGCAGGGCTAAGGTGCTGGTCAGCGGGGAGAAACATACCATCTTCCTAGCCAAGCCGGCATGTACTCGGGGTCGACAAAACTAACTACAAAAGTTCCATAAGATACCATGTATCTCTTGTTGATTGCTAAAGCAGGCAGGCATTCGTATCTCCGCAAGCTGAAGTCATAGCTCTAATATATCTGGGTATTCCTTTCTTCTAACGTCACGAATGTTGTGAAATTCCCCGAGAAGGTCAATTAATTGACCAAGATGTAGCTATGCAGCCGGAATAATCCCTGTCTAGTGAGATGCACAACGTGGCACTCCAATAGGCCCCTGATTCTACCCCATCTCCCGGTTTTCTGGTCTGCAACCATGGTTCAAGCCGGGAGATCTCCTTGCGAGACAGCTGCGGGACTCCATGATCCAGTCGGATTTAGCTTCTGCGTCCGTGCCGCTGACTCTGCATATTTCCAGCTCAAGAAAAGCATTAATACTCAGTATATGCATGTTTCCCCCGCATGACCTAGAACTACATGCTTGCGGTAGTTGACATGCAATTGGGGGCTGAAGGGATTCACTCCTTGTATATCTGCAGTATGCCGAATATGCCAGCAATAGGATTAACAACTAGACGGAGTGTTCGGGTAGCTGATATCCCTTCCCTGGGCCCTAGATTGAACAGAACCGCCCTCAGAGTTTAGTACACAGCGACTGCACATCTGCATGTCCCTGGTCTTGACCCCAGATGCGACAGAAATTCCAACCTCCAGGTAATAAAAAGCAAGCATTATTGCAGCCAGAAGACAACAAACACATCAATATATTGCCATATATAGGGAGCCTCGCAGGGTCTTTATGTGTCGTTGAAGGCCTGGTTATAAACAAATTTCCGAGCATCCTTTCTTAGCCGTAAATGTCCAGGTGATAGGATAGAGCAGGTATACTTCAAGGTGGCCTGACATTGCAGTTCATGAGACCTGGTAGTTGTCCATACCTGATCAGTACTGTTGCGGTCCTGCTCGTGCCTTCATCTCCAGTTTCTCCGGAAAGGAATATTAGCCCTGTTGACTAGGGATGATTGTCGGCTTTTTCAGCCTAATTAGTTATGAGAAATCTTGCTTGGTGGTAGCGCCCACATTAGTTGGCTATATCTTCGTTATTGTTTTCCCATGATCGTCAACTCTGCTTGCGCTCAAAATATGTCAGTAAATACTCATAGGCATCTCCTCATATATGATAACTGTACCCAGTCTTCTCGCATGGCTTTCCGTGCTATCAATCCCCCTCAGTACATGGGGTACTAAAGGCCCCATTTCGGGTGGACAAGTTTGCTACCATCCTTCAGAGAGGCATCCTGATCATTATCGATGAATATACGGAGAACATGTTCAGATAATCACTTTCCAAATAATAACTGCTGCAACATCAAACATTATGTCAAATATAACCCAGTCTCGCTGCCACCAATTGGTTTGGGCTTCGCCTTTTTGGCCGAATTACTTGCCATCTTCTCGAGTAATTCATTTTTCATTGGCCATCTAAATGGTATTATCAATAATTTTAATTGGTGAATGGTTTTCAACAGAGGAAATCAACCAATAAAAGCTTCGTTGCTAATAAGCATATTATATAATAAACTTTCC
>NW_003299166.1:1149555-1186064 GCF_000151145.1 Microsporum canis CBS 113480
AGCCAGACGAGAAGAACGACCTAAAAGGCGCCTTGATTTCGAGACTTTATCTTACATATTGATGATTCTCTTCCTCGCCTCCTTAACGACACTGTTACAGAGGTAGAGCTGATGTCTATACTACAACCTATTCCTCCCGATTTCCCGTCGGGGATACTTCCGTTAAAGCAAACATTTCCCCTCTTGCACCCGGGAACAGATTCGCGGAGCTTGCTGATAAATTGAGGTATACAATACGGGAGGATATATCACGCGCGATATATCCCCAGTCAATCGGAGATTCACCGCTACCAATAAGATAGATATCCGGTATTAAACTAAAAGAAGATATGCCATTGCGGTGCCTTTAGTCTCTCGAGTTAGGCTTCACGATAACGGAAGATGGTATATCTATAAAGAAATCGATAGGCCCTTCTACTGCTCAAGAGATAGTGGTGTTATATTATAAGAATTACGCAATCTTATACAATTCCGCAATATACCCAACATCGCTTAACTGGTTGTCACGCATACGAATCTTAAACCCTCTAATATCGTGATTGATAACGAGGGAAGTTCCATTCTAATTGATATAAGTGGTATTGGTAGGATAACCTATGAATGGCTGGCGCCGAGATTCGATGATAGATAACCCTACCTTCCGGCTTAATCTACCCCGTATAATATTGAGTCTTGGACGATAGCAGAATCTTCCACCAAACCAGCAATGCATGAACAACCCATCCGGCTCGCATGGGTGAGCGAGGAACCTTCCGACGTCGATGACGAAGGCTATGCTTGTGGTTCACATTGGTTCAACGATACCTCGATAATGTATTATCATTGTGGAACTCAAACATACCATTTAATCTCGAAATATGCGCGACATTTACTTCGAATAGCTGATTAAGAAGCTCAATGTGTCGACTCTGAGCAAGCGGTAAATTGTTTTTCTCTTATCCCTTTAAAAAACGGATTATTTGTTATCGATTATAACATTAAAATAGGTAGATATAACTCGATGTCCCATACTAATTCATTTCTACTGCGCGCAGGCTCACCTCTTTAGCCAAAGGGCAGAAATACATATTCCGACTTATCTCAACCGTTGCGTCTTATACCTCTGATAGCACCAGCTACGGTGACAGACCAGGTCTTACCCACAAACATATATCTGTGCTAGTAAATGTTTACATGTTATAAGGAAGGTATGTTTCCCCTACCAAACATTTTAGTATTTCTTCCCCTCAGATGATAACAGCTTTGATATGAACTAGCAGCGGGGGGCTTTAAAGGCTATAACTATTTATATTTGAATATACACCGGTAACATCGTCTGTTCCTTGCTTTTGTATTATATGGCATGCGATCCTCCCTCTCACGGCCTCACGGCCTTGCCTCCCACTACATCTTCTACTATAACTATAGAAGTAGTAGTATTGTAATATAGGTATAAGTTGTAGTAGAACAGGTAGCAAGACGGACAAGCGTATCTTTAAGGGGGGAATGTAAGATAAATATAGTATTATCCATCTAGAAAAGGCCTACTTTAAGTGTCTCTGCTACAATTGGCACCCTGGTATCATGTCTTAACCGGTGGCAGCTCTCTCCGCATATACTTGATATGTTATTAATAGACTTGGAGATGAACGGCTAAACTTCTTAGCGTGTCTCCATCTCCAACTTCTCCCCACTTCCCCTCAGCCTCGGTTACTTCATCCATACATCCATCCATCACTTTATCTAAGCCATTCTTCCATCTCCTTTTGCTACATCTTCACCCGGATAATGCTTGCGAAGAAATTATTCACAGCTACTATCCAGCCCCGATATATACACTCTACCGCCATGGCAAACGTTAGAGCAGCCCGCATCGGTGAGTCGATAACCGCAGGCATCAACCATCGTATGCAGTGCCCTAACAAGTGAATAGGCAACCCTGCATTGTTGTACGTTATCTGCTGCTGTCTTTGCTAACTGAAGAGTTACTCGATGACCTGTATTGTCGTTCGACGTCTAACTGATCCATCTAGCATTTGTGATATACAAGAGAGGTTCAGATCAATTACATATGAATTCCCGAAACTGTGAGTAGTCTTCCAGGTTAATCCATTATCCCATCATTATAACCCGCTAACGAAAGACTCACAGAGTATCGACGTCTCTCAAACTCCTACGAGCTTCCAAACCTCTCAACATCCCGATCTATGTAACCACGCAAAACTCCGCTCGTCTGGGCCCCACCGTCGCTGAGCTCGATGAATATATACAGCCGTCGAACCCTAATCTGCGCATCAACTGTGACAAAACCCTCTTCTCCATGATAACTCCAGAAGTCAAGGTGAAACTACCAAGCGGGAAACCTCTTGATGCGATCATTGTTGGTCTCGAGTCGCACGTTTGCGTTACCCAGACCGCTCTAGATCTTCTATCGTTGGGCCATCGGGTGTATATCATTGCCGATGGAGTAAGCAGTGCCAATGTGGAAGAGAGACATGTAGCGTTGGCCAGGCTGCGGGACGCTGGTGCTATCGTGACGACCAGCGAGAGCATCTTGTTTGAGATAATGGGTGATTCTAAGATTGAGGTGTTTAGAGAGATTAGTGGACTAGTTAAAGAGACAGGGAAGGATACCAAGGGTGCTTTGGAAGCATTCTGCGCTGCCAGCAAGATTTAATTAAAGGATATTACCTTCATTTAGTGATAAATATATTACTCTATATACATATCCATGATTAGAATCAATTACTGCTTTTAACTAACCAGAATCTATAATTTCTATTTTATGCCCCCTTGTTTAAAGATGAATGAAATTCAATTTGGCCGCATTTTTGATGGTATCCATTGGAGCAGCATTGGATCCCATGGCCTGGGTTCTGAGCGAGTACAACTCATCCAGTAGTGCAGGAACGAAGCTGCCTGGTCCCTTGACACCGTTACTTGCAGCTCGTTCGGCGGCAACTTCAAACATGAGCAGAGCAGATAACACCGCGAGAAGTTTGTCATGCCTCTCCACGGCAAGGAATGCAGCAGTGATAGTGCCAATAGCACAGCCGGTCTGGTAGTTAAGTCCAGTTAGTTTATTATTGAGTGTATCTATTACATTAGGAGGAAGCTTACGCCTGTAACCTGGCCGAGAAGTGGGTGGCCATTACGAATGGCAACGGTACGCGAGCCGTCGCTGAGGTAGTCAGTGGAACCAGTGAGAAGCACAACGCATCCTATATGTAGGTTCAGATTAGTCAATCTCAGATAGATGAAATTTCCCGGTGAATAGCGGTTGAATGTACTCACTCTCTCTTAAGGCCAGATCTCTAACTAATGTTGCCTTTTCCTTACTGTCTAACATACTCGGTCCGCTGTCGACGCCAACTTGGTGTCCGCCGGTGTAGCCGTATATGTAACTTATTTCACTCTCATTACCCTTGATGAGATCAAAGTAACCACCTTGCATCAGCGTCTTGACGGATTGTCTCCGAAGTTGGGTGGCAGCAGCTCCGACGGGGTCTAGGACCACGGGGTTCCCGGTTTCATTGTAGGCACGGATTGCCTGCAAATAGTTGTCCATGCTCTCGTTATTTAACGTTCCCATGTTTATAAGTAAAGCACCGTTATTCTTAGCCAGATCAGGGGCTTCCAGGCCATATCCTGACATAATTGGGGAGGCACCACTAGAAATAAGAGTTAGAGTATGTATTTGCGACAGCTGCAGGCTAATGAGTACACTCACATAGCAAGGGCAACATTTGCAGCAAAGTTAGCTACAACATAGTTAATCATATTATGGCATAAGGGGTTGAAAATGGCCACTTTCCGAACAAGTGAATTGACACCATTGAGGAGGAGGCTCTCTTCATTTTCACGAGGGGTGATGGGAATAGTAGCAAATGCAGGATTTTGGCTTAATTTTTCCAGAAATGAAGCCGCAGCTGCTTGAGGGTCATCCGCGGCCATTATTGCACTTACTACCGCAACACCATCGAGCCCCTTTGTCGTGCCCTGGGATTGGTAGATGACTCGCTGGGCATTGTTGAGGTTGATACCTCCAATAGCCACTGTGCCAACATTGTGGGATATAGATGAAACATGGTTGAGAATGTGTTTAACCCCCGCAGTGCCAATGATAGACTTTGTATTAGTTTTGCTATTTACCGGCGTTAGCTTGGCTCAAGTATTTGCGAGTGTTATGGAGCTGAGAAATGACACATACGTCGGTGTGGCATGCACGGTACCTATGCCTAGGTAATCCGCGCCGCTCTCAACTGCAGCCTGGGCCTCCTCAATTGACGAAACTGTAACTCCAATAATAGTTCCCTTGGGAAGCATTTTCCTCGCAACGTAAATATCTAGTATACTTATTAGTATGATTAAGCAAAAATAAATGAGGAATTCACGTTACCCATGTCATCCTGGCCCAAGTGAACTCCCTCAGCCCCAACGGCAATAGCAACATCAACACGATCATTGATGATAAGTGGGATGCCATGATCAAGGGTTATTGAATGTAGTTTTGCCGCTGTTTCGATCAACTCTCTCGTGTCACTGTGTTTGTCTCTGTATTGAACAATAGTGACTCCTGTATCCGTTGGACGGCTTTATCAGCATACCTGGCGAATAGGATATGTATGGAAGACATAAAACTATCGGATTGATTCCATACCGCCTTTGACTGCCTGTTCGACAACAGAGCAGAGATCTCGGTCTCCAAGGATTTTCGGAGTAGAGTCCGTGACCAAATATAAGGAAAGATTCACAGGCATCCTTGCGGTTTATCCAAGAGGGGAATGATGCAATATTTGATGATATAGATAGGGGATATTGTATATAAAAAATATATAAAGGAGCTGGGCAAGAAATTGAGAAAAGTTATCTACCAATATAGACGGGAAGTTCCCTTGACCGGAATCCCACCTGACTGATTACCCCGTGGACCTGGGCAGACTCACTCTCCCAAGTTGATGTGCTTGTACAGCACAACCGTACACAGAAGTGAAGGAGACTCTACTCTAGAATCATACAAGACCGTCCGTAACTCCTACTTGTATACCTTTGCCCGGTAACCGCAGCGTCTGATACTCACAAAGCGACGTTCCGAGGTAAGAAAGCCAGGTCAGGTGACGCTTACTCATCCGGCCGGACTTTCTTTCAGCCGCAGCCTTTTTCAAACAAGGTTTTCCCGGAAAACGTAAAAATAACCTCGCAAAATCTTCTTCTTTTTCTCCCCTCGAAAAATAAAAAACCGTTCGATCTCTCTCTCATCGCTCTCGACACTGCAGTCTTACAGCTCTTGAGCCCGCACACTCGATAGTCTTGTACTGCAACCCGTTCGAACACGATTGTCCCGCCTACTGTCTGCTGGTATCCTTCACGTCGTCCCGCTCTTCTCTACAGAGTAGATCTCTTGGTTCTCTTCATCGCTCAGAGAAGCCACCGAGCAGGATCGAGCACCTGTCTATGTATTCGCCCTACGAAAACGCTTTCGAACACTACCTGCCGCTCGCGCTGCAACCTTTTCGCCCTGTGCGAAAACCTTGTAGTGTCCATTCGAGATCCTGTGGTTGAAAGTACCGATCCACGTCACCCGTCAGCATCGATCCCTATATCAGAAACGACCAGTTATCCCGATACTATCGTTTCTTTCTAACCACAGCTACCCCTTTGCAATTACTACGCATGTCGTGTGGTAGTATTCCTATCTTTGTTCATCCTCTCTCCGCGTTTGACTCAACTCGCCTAAGCGTATAAACATTATCCTACCGGCAATATGGCCAACATCAACATTCGTCGGGTATGTTGTTCTCCTCCCATTTTTTTTAGCATAGTCTCTAACGCTGATTAGGACATTTCCGACCCTTTCTACCGGTATAAGATGGAGCGTCTCCAGGCCAAGATCGAGGGCAAGGGCAACGGTATCAAAACTGTTGTTGTCAACCTGAACAGCGTTGCCCAATCACTCAGCCGCCCGCCATCCTGTATGTCCCCGCACATTTCACCACTCTTTCATTCGCTGTACAGACAGAACTAATGCACAGCAGATTTGATCAAGTACTTCGGCTTCGAACTTGGAGCCCAGGCAAACTCTAAACCCACTGATGATCGCTGGATCATCAATGGCGCTCACGATGCCCCCAAGCTTCAGGACTACCTGGACGGTTTCATCGCCAAGTTCGTCCTCTGCAAAAAATGCAAGAACCCAGAGACCGACGTCGTTATCAAAGACCAGGCCATCATCCTTGACTGCAAAGCCTGTGGTGAACGCTCAGACGTCGATCCCCGTCTCAAGCTGAGCTCTTTCATCTTGAAGAATCAACCGAAGAAAGGAAAGAAGGATAAGTCAACCAAGAAATCCCGCCGAGAGAGGAACAAGGAGAAGGCCGAAAAGGGAGAGAACGGAGAGAATGGAGAAGCAAACGGTAGCCCAGGAGAGAGCAATGGTTCTGATATGGGAGATGAGAATGGTGACACGGGTGTTGATGCTCACAGTGATGACGAGCTCACTCGTCGAATTAAGGCTGAAGCCGAGCAGATTGAGCACAACGACGATATCGATGACGAGGAATGGGCTGTCGATGTCTCTGAGGCCGCTGTCCGCGCACGTGCTCAGGAACTCCCCGACGATCTGAAGCGCACTCTCGTCTTTAACGACGGTGACGGCGACGATGATGGCGAAAACGCAATGGCTAGCTCCTACGACCAGTTTGGAAGCTGGATCATCGAGGAGGCTGAAAAGTCTAACAAGGGTGCCTCTGGTGTTAGCGACGTTGACATCTACATGAAGGCTAAAGAGTTCGGAATTGAGTCCAAGCACAAGACTCTTTCTGTCTTGGCCCAAACACTTTTCGACGACAACATCGTCAAGCAAATCCCAGCCCGCGCTGGCCTCTTGAAGAAGGTAAATCTATCTATCACTTATGATTTTTTATATTATCTTTTTATAGTTCTAATAATTTTTTTATAGATGATTACTTCTGAACGCCACGAGAAGGCCTTCCTTGGAGGCACTGAGCGCTTCGTCGGCAAGGACCGCCCAAATCTTCTACCCATGGTGTCCTCTATTCTCCTCACTTACTATCAAAATGACTTGGTTTCTGAGGAGTTGCTCAAGAGCTGGGGAACCAAGGCTAGCAAGAAGTATGTTGACATTGCAACCAGCAGGAAGGTCCGCAAATCTGCCGAGAAGTTCCTCCAATGGCTCGAGACCGCCGAAAGCGAAGATGAAAGCGAGGAGGAAGACGAGTAAATTTCCAATGGATTAATCGCCTACTCTATCATTTCGAAATTAACCAAAAAAAAAAAAAAAAAGGTTGACTGGTTCTTTTTACTTGCCCAAATCTCCCCTCTTAACAAATTGATTTTCGGTCCCCTCTGCTCGTTTTATCATTTTATCATTTCAGATTACCCAAATTGTTGTTGCTCACCCCACTAGAACCATGTTCTTGAGTTGAGAATAACCTTCTTGGTCGTGTGTCTTATTGTATGTTACTTGACATTCTCATCAGTGATACTACGCTCAGCATTATTATTTCGGTTTAATTGAGGCAAATAATATATTCTACTCCTCGTTTAATTATTCCCTAAGACTAACTCGGTTACTTCCATCATCCACAACTCATCAAGGCCCCAGAATCATGAAATGCGTATCGATAAACTCGCTTAGACGTAGCGTATATCAAAACACAATTTCTGCAAATTTCCACTGATTGGTTGTTTGATCAACATCACCTTGCAACCGACTGAGTTCACGATTCATCTTCTCCACCATGGGCCCGGACACCAACTCCTGGTCATAGCTGGAGCTAAGCTTTCGACCGTATTGGCGACAATGTTTCACCATACCTTTCGTGCACACCAACCAAGTTAGATCTGAATTCCAGGAGTTCATAGCTCGAAGAGCGCGCCTGGCCTCCTTCATGGTTCCTTGTCTCCACCTGGTTTCATTATCAGTGTCTTCTTCGTCTAGTCTATCGCCATCCCCTTCTCCTTGCCATGTATTAGAAGAATATAACTCTGGGTGGAAAAACGTTATCCATTCTACCAGGGAGTAGCAGATTTCATCCCCAACATCGGCGGGTAGGCTAACATGTGATAAAGTAGTGATATATAGCGTCGTAAGTGCTTTCCAAATCGAGTCGTGACGGGTAAATGATTTGGTGATCGTAAATGCCAACTGGGGTAAAGGCTGGCTGGACTCATCTATTATGCTAACCAGCCCAGTAGATGCATTGCTGCCAGACGACTCTGCATTTTGTATTTTCTTTTTCGCCAGTTGCTGACAGTGCCGTTCTGCTGATTTTTCAGCGTCCTGTCTCACCTGGCCCCAGGAAATTTTATATAACTTTGCCCAGCGGGGGAATTCGTGTTCGATTCTGGATGAGATAAAATCTCCTGCTCCCTTGCACATTATGCCAATGGCCGTACATGAGGCAACTGTGACGAATGTCTCTTCTTGTACGCCAGAAACATCGAGTTGGCTTTTGTTTTCTTTTATAGATGATAACGATTGAGATTCTCTCCCAACTTGGGCTGGCAATGTGATTCTAGCGCTTACGGAAGGCCAGAGGTCATTGATGAGAGGTAAAAAGGTCTTTTCATTCTGAGATAGAATGGGGAGACCGCGTGTCAGTATTGACAGAAGTGATCGTCGTAAGAATGGTGATGGGGAAGAGAGGTGTGGTGGTATGGCTTTTATGATGTTTAGTAATAGTGTATGAGGTTTGCTTAGAGGCTTTTCTTCTGGTTCTTGGGGCTGTTCAGATTGGTCGGCTTGGGAGTTTATGTCCATTTCGTCCCCTTCATCGGCCGATGTGTCTGCAGTAGATGTCCAGGGCTTCTTTGGATGGGGTTCTAGAGGTTCAAGTTCGTTCCTTTCAATTTTCAACTCTCTCGATCGTTTTTCATGCCTTTCCTTAAACCAAGCTGCTACGCTTGAAGTCGATCGTGGCCGCGGCGGTAGCCTCCTACAATGGGATATTGCACCCTCGTCTTCATTCGTTATTGCAAGATGTGTAGGCTTCTTCGCGCCTTCATCGACAATAGCTCCTAACACACCGAATAGTAACTCAACCAATTTTGGATAACCATGAAAAGCATCTAAAACAGCAAATATGGATCCAATAATATCATCCAAATGAGGTATCAAACGAGAGCCGGAGAGCCTTACCATCATAAGGAGGACTCTGGGAGCTTGGGGTGAAATATCGAAGGTATTCAGTTTCAAGGCCACAGAATTTATCAAATAGTCAACGTTGTCAATTACCATCGTGCTCGCATCAGGGTAATTGCATGATGCGGTGACTATGTTAAGGCAAGTCATTGCGTGGTTTTGGAGCACAGGATTGCTAGATCCCATTAGCTGGAGAATCGGGTAGAGCGTGTCAATTAACTCCGGCCGAAAAGACTCGAGAAGCTGCCCTGCCTGTAAAGCAACTGCCTCGAGTGCTAGGGCTTGGGTGCGCCAATCATCAGAATCAATGTTTTGTGAGTCTGTTAAAATTGGCAGAGCCAATGAGTATAATTCTTCGATCAATTGAGGCCGTGTAGGCAACGAAAGACTAGGATCCAGGCTAAGCATATCATCGATCATAAGCGTATCCGGGGATGCACTTTTAAGGAAAGATAGCGTTAGCCAGAAAGACGATACAAATGAGTCGCCTGAGGACTGGCAAAGCTTATTAAGCATAGACCTGGTCATGCTGAACGATGTATCGGCATTTGATAGCCTAGATATCATGCCTTGGAGTTCAGATAGCGTCTCTTTTTGGCTTTGGCGTTCGAAAATTATCGGCTGGAACATATTGGAGTGGGCTTCTCCACTAATACTTAGGGTTTCCGGTCCAGGGTCTCTTGGGGGCCCTACCGCCTGCAAGGATTTAGGTGAAGACAGTATTATGGCAGATATACTATCATGCAAACTCGTTGTCATCGTGTCATCAAGAATGTCGGATTTGATTTGTGTCTCGGATAATACCTCGAATGCAGTAGATATCTGCCTTATGACTCTACCTTTCGCGGAATCGTCGGCGGATTGCATAACCCGAGGAAGTGCAACTATCCATGAATGCAAGTTTGCTTTAAGAATGCTTGAGATGGTTTCTGAACAAGTCAAAAGATGCTTCAAAGTAGTGTAGGCTCCGTTGTAAAATTTCTCGCCATCATTATGCGCCAGGACCACAATGGTTTCGACCATCATCGATAAGGAGTCAGCGAGGGTATTTGGACAATCCTCAACTACCATTGTGCATAGGCTAAGTAGGGAATGACGAACTTCGTCCCTTTCATGGTTCCTTAGCCGAATTACATTTGAGAGTGCCAACTTAATCTGTGATACGGTCGCATCAAGCCACGACTTATCAAGGACAAGTGCGTTCGTTTCGGCTCTTGGGTGTGCGTCATTATTTGTAGATGAAACAACTGAATCGTTTAGGACAAATCGGATATTCATCGTGAGAGCTTCTAGACAGAAACAAAGAAGCTTATATGACCGGCGTTGTTGGGATGTGGTGCGAAGGGTCTTAGTCAGGGAAGAGACTGTGCGAGGCAGATGACTGGCCAGAACCACTCGATTCGTGATACGAGATTGCAATGCTTTCAAGGCTACAGCAGCGGACCTCTGGATGTCGTTCGAGGCTCCATCCACAACACCTTCGAGGAGCACGTAGACAGTTTGGTCTATAATAGTAGAAGACCCTATTTCGTTGAATATAGAAGTTGCTGCCTCTTGTCCATTTAGTACATGGCACAAGGAAGAGATACAATCGAAAGCTTCAACAATCAGCTCCTCTGAGCGTGGCCTAGTTGGGTTCGACGATCCCTGACTCTGGGCCTGGGTAGGAGTTCCCCCTGAAAGCAGAGTCATTAGAATGAGCAACTGCTTGCCTAGTTGGGGGGAGAGCTTCGAACGCCATCCTTTTTCGATCAAGATGTGTAAGCATTTGATAGCTAGCTCGACGCATTGAGCTGAAATACGTTGGCTCTCATTAAATATTTGAGAAAGTGGGAAGAAGGCATATTCGGCAAGCTTCTCATCTAGGCCGTCATATGCCACAATATCTTTAAGTGTCTGTGACAGGGTATCTAAAGCTCGCAGTACTTCATTTGACGATGCGAGGTTGCCCTTGAATTTTAGACTGATAGAGCTAAGCTCAACACATGGTGGACGTAACTAAAAGCTATTAGAAATACTGCGTGATATATATTGAAAAATTGTGTATGATGAGTACCTTTTGGAATGTTTTCTGGCGTATGTCCTCCATCAGAGCCCGTTTTCACATAATCCTGCTTCTCAACATCCTTTGTTTCTCGATGTCCATTCTATCTCTCGAAGATGTAGTTCTTCGCTGTTTTGCCTCTTTTCGTCTTTGGTAAGGATGTATTATATAAGCTATATTAACTTTCTATTCTTGGCGTTAATATTAGTCAGCGTTTCATGTCATGTGATATCATTTAGTTACTTCGATTTTTCCAGCTTTCAACGTCGAACTTCCTCGGTAAACTAGACAACATTAATGGAATATGTGCCGGCAATATTAACAGAGGCCTCACTCGTTAAACCCGACCTTTCCGTCTGCGGTGGCACCCCATCGGTTCTGTTTAGTGAGGCAAAAGTCACAAAATACCCTGCTCATCCTCGATTGCCTCCCTTCGACCCGAAGACAGACCAGACCAGCCTCAATTTAGTGCTGATGGAGCATAGCTGTTTGCCCTAATGTTTGCTTACCATGAAGCTGTGAGGTGATACAGCTTCGACGACTGTATCATCCATGACCGTACTTTTATCATGCTGTTTCACCTGCACCCTCTAAGGGTGGAGGTATGGAGTGACTATCAAGCAAAATGATATCATGCAACACATCAGGCGCCTTTGGCACTTTTTCATTTTCCCGTTATATACACTCCAGAATATCCGAAATAAAACTATTGAGCGTGGTGGCTTCTGTCAGGGGTTCGGTAAATGGATGAAGCCTCCGATTTGGCTCATTGGACGCACGGTTGTATAGCAAGCTAGCTACACAATCAAGCTTGTGATCGCCATTCAACCAGCTTATCTATAGCGACTGGGTTCTACCCTGCATTGATTTCATACGAATGACCGGCGACACCGATTTGACTTGTCAGTACGCTACGAGAGAGCCATTTCAACAAAACGCCTTATCAAGAGTTATTCAACTAGAAAACGATCAAGGTTTTTCGAACCATTTAATCTTGCTTCTTCAGGTACACAACCTAGCCTTCCCATAGACACGGCATAGACAATGGAATGGCTAGACCTAGAGGAGCGATCTGAATGTCTTTACTAGAGCCACCGAAGGTTCGTCGTTCTAGAATCCACGGATTCGTCATTGATGGTCCCTCGTTAAATATAAACTGGTTGGCAACATTTCAGTGGTGAGAACTTTAACGTCCATAGTCGTTAGACTAAAATCGCAGACACCACCCGAGAGTTAGAGTGGCGTAATATTGCTTTTTCCGTCGATAAGCCCTCCACAAACTCCAGCCATGGCTCGCCATGAAGTCAGTCATTAACTTATAGTCAGTTAACGGTCATAGCCATCGTGCAATGATCTCCAATCCTACTCTCCCTTATGTGGGTGACCTTGTTTTGTTTTTCGTGTGTGACCCCTTTTGCGATTCCCGCTCCACCGAAGCAGTAATTCATTCCCCTACGATACAGCTCTGCCGAATCTCCTAGGGAAATATGAGGTTACGAATCCCTCCTTCATACAGCATCGGCTAGATATAAATATTGATATACCCTCCTCCTATTCTCATTTTTTCTTCATCAGAGATCAACCCCTAGCGACATCCTCAGATATACAGATTCACATAACAATCATCTACTTAACTATCGACCTTTTCTCATTGCCGACATTATGAAGCTCTCCATTTTCCTTCCCCTAACCATAATAGCGGCTGCAGTTCTAGCTGCAGACCCGGGCCCGATCAATCAACTCCCGCCGTGCCCTGTAAGATGCGGATTTACCCCATTGAGATTATTAGAACATTTTTTACTAACGAGGTAATTCCAGAAAGGATGCATCTACGACGGCATAAGGAACTCTAGGCAATTCGGTTGCTCGTTCCCTAGCCCTCAATGCCTGTGCCGCAATCAAAAGTATCAGCAGCATCTCCATAACTGTGCACAGAAATGCACTCCTGCTGAGCGCGACCAAATGCGTCAAGTTGGAACCAAATACTGCATAGATTCTGGTTAGTATTACCCGTCACATATTGCTGTTCAGCTCAAGTGCTTATACATTGTCTAGGAGTCCCACCAAGCCGACGCCGCCGCAGTGCTACTCCGGACTCTGCCGCGAAATTAGATGCCCAGGTAGAACAATTCCCCGTTCCTACAAACATTCCCGGAATTCCCGGGATCCCCGGCCTTCCAAGTTTGCCCATTCCATCTGTCCCTCTTCCATCTCTTCCTATCCCGACACTTCCAGTCCCATCCTGGGTTCCTACAGCTATTCCTACCGGATTGCCTACAGGTTTACCAAGTTTACCAATACCCACGGCCATCCCTACTGTGATTCCCACAGCCATTCCTACCGCCATTCCTCCATGGCTAATTTCTCTCATCCCAACTTTACCACCCCTTCCATCTATCCCTTCTATTCCAGGTATCCCACCTATTCCTACTCCAACGACTAATGAGAATATGAACCAGGCCGAAGCTGCACCCAATTCCAGACTGATGAGAGGAAAGCAGATAGCTTAGTTATTCGCCTTACGGAACAGCCACACCTCACCTCCAAGCGGAACACAATGAGCCCGGATATCTCCAACGTAGAGGAGTGTGGATTTTTGAAGAAGTTTGCTATGATTTATCTTTGGGTTGACTTTTCTAAGGGGTATAATATAATCCAAATTGCTCTAACACATGGAGTCACAACTCATTTAACATGATTCTATGCTATATTCTTGTACTTTCATTATCATATTTGTTTAATATCCAAGTTCATAAACTTCTCCAGAATTATCCCACTACCTACATGAAAAAAATATGAGTAATGCCTCCTTTTCTCGTATTGGGAAGGCAACAGGTCATGTGACTTTATCGCGACGCGCTTGTTGTACTTTCGCGCGCGTAATATAGAAGACGACCAAGTGATATATGCCATATAATACCGTGGAATATCCATCGTCTGTTCGGTATCCCCAGCAGGCAGCCATTCCACTCTGGATGCTCTACTGGGCCCACACTGCGCTAGGCTACAAGGGCATGGTGTCTGTCCAACAAATAAATACTGCGCGAACTCCTTGAGAAGCCATGTCCACACTACCAATCGTGTAAACCCATCACTTCGACCTGTGTTCCGATAAAACGCCATCTCTGCCTCTCCCGCTCATCCTGTATTTCCATCTTTGATTCATTCCGCACATCTACTACTATATATTCTTCATCTGCGCTTCTATGAGCTTCTCGATTTCAATATACTCAAGGCACGTCGCGCGAACAAAGCCCTTAATATCATTCTTTCGATTTCAGAGGAACCCACTTCAAACTATCCGGACAATTTATACCAACCCAGCTTCAGCTTTGACTATCATGGCTCAGAAATCCGGTGGTTCAAAGCAATCAACCCTCGGGTATGTGAGAGACCCTCAACTGACGCTTTGGTGCGTATGGAAGGGATTTCACATACTCTGACATGCTGCGCCTTTGTGACTTTCTCGGGCAATAATACGTATAGATAGGTTTTGACTATGAGTTCGCCTGACTAATTCTGTTACTCTTTGTTCGCATAGGAAATTCTTCGGCTCAAGTAGCAATCCCGCTCCAAAGAAGCAATCGACGCTTGCTTTTTCATCGAAGGCAAGTGGCAGCTCTAAAGACGATGAGACCAAGACCAAGGATGATGAGGAGGTAGATGGGGAGCCTCGGACACCTCAGAAACAGGTTGGTAGAGCTAGAAGGAAGCGTACTCCGCCTCCGATTGGCGATGAGGAGGTAGATGGAGGTATATTATCTGATGGAGTCAAGAGCGAGTCTGTTTCTCCTGTGACAAGGAGACAGAAAAGAAAGGAGGCAGCGGCAGATAAACTGGATGAGGAATCAGATGAGCAGCCTGTAACAAAACGACGAAGAAGATCACCCAGATCAGGCACCGGAGGGAAGAGCCCTGTTAAGGCCAGCCGGGGTAAGGCAACAGATAAAGAAGAAGAATCACCTAAGAAGGCAGATCCAGAGCCCGAACCAGAACTGTCCTCCGCTGAGGAGAATTCTGCTTCAGAGGTCGAGGAAGACGAGCTAGACCAAAAGCCAGCCAAAGTCCAACAGAAGAAGAAAACGGCGGCTAAGCAGAGGAAACAAGTCCAGAGCACTCTCATGTCCAAGCCGAAAGACCTATACCCCGATTGGAAAGCCGGAGACCCCGTTCCCTATGCGGCGCTTTGCACCACCTTTTCACATATTGAAATGACTACAAAGCGCCTTATTATATTATCCCACTGCGCACTTTTCCTGCGTCAAGTACTCCGTCTTACCCCAGACGACCTTCTTTCAACCGTCCAGCTAATGATAAACAAGTTAGCGGCAGATTATGCAGGCGTTGAACTTGGAATTGGAGAATCTCTAATTATGAAAGCTGTCGGTGAATCGACCGGGCGTAGCCTTGCTGTTATCAAAGCAGATCAACATGAAATTGGTGATCTAGGACTTGTTGCCGCAAAGAGTCGATCCAACCAGCCAACCATGTTCAAACCCAAAGCATTGACTGTCCGAGGGGTCCATGAGGGACTCCTGGCTATCGCTAAGACACAGGGTTCTGGGTCTCAAGAGAGGAAGATTGCCGGTATCAAAAAGTTGCTATCAGCTGCCGATGCCGATAAGGCTGGAAAGGGCGCAAAGGCAATTGACATCACCAAAGATAGGGGTGGTGCAAGCGAGGCCAAATTCATTGTACGGTTTCTGGAAGGCAAACTTCGGCTTGGGTTAGCCGAGAGGACTGTACTCGTTGCTTTGGCCCATGCAATGGTGGCACACGAAGCCGAAATGGATGGGGGAAAGACTGCAAGCACAGATCAGCTTGCCAAAGGAGAAGAAATTCTCAAAAGTGTCTATAGGTCTGCTTTCACCCTTTCTAAACGTCAAGATAATGTAAAAGCTAACACTTGTCTTAGTGAACTTCCATCATATGAAGTGATCATCCCAGCCATGCTCAAGCATGGTATATTCAATCTCCCAGATAACTGCAAACTGCAGCCCGGCGTGCCATTGAAACCCATGCTTGCTAAGCCAACCAAATCTATCAGCGAAGTTCTTGATAGATTTGAAGGGAAGCATTTCACATGTGAGTATAAATATGACGGTGAGAGAGCACAGATACATTACGTCTCCCGTGACACTATCAAAGATTATCCAGCAGCTTCTGCGGCTCTTCAAAAGGACGGCGAGGGTCTTTCCGCTATCTTCTCTCGGAACTCAGAAGACCTGTCCAAGAAATACCCTGACATTCTTGAGAAATTGGAAACCTGGGTTAAGCCTGGCACGCAGAGTTTTGTGCTCGACTGTGAAACGGTAGCTTGGGATACTGTCAACAAGAAGGTTCTCCCCTTTCAGCAACTGATGACGAGAAAAAGAAAAGATGTGAAGTCGGAAGATATTAAGGTTAAAGTCTGCGTGTTTGCGTTTGACTTGCTCTTCCTGAACGGAGAAGTGAGTTACTTCTCTCGACAATTAACGGGATAATACTAACTCGATGTATAGCCTACCGTCAAAAAGTCTCTCAGAGAGCGACGTGACCTTTTACATGACGCATTCGTACCAATTGAGGGAGAGTTTGCTTTCGCTCAACATGGAAATACTAGCGATTTAGAAGAAATCCAGACAATGCTTGATGAGAGTGTTAAAGCTTCTTGTGAAGGACTCATGGTGAAGATGTTAGATACAGAAGACAGTGGCTACGAACCAAGTAAGAGAAGCCGAAACTGGCTCAAGGTATTACTTCCTCTCTCAATGATACATATGCACTTGAATAGCCCTGAATGTATTACTTACCAAATCAACAGGTCAAAAAGGACTATCTAGCTGGAATTGGCGACTCGCTCGACCTCGTGGTGCTGGGTGCATATTTTGGCCGCGGCAAACGTACGTCTGTTTATGGTGCTTTCCTGCTCGCCGCGTACAATACCAAAACCCAAAACTACGAAACAATCTGCAATATTGGTACAGGCTTCTCAGAAGCTCTCCTCGAAGAACTTCATGAGACACTCAGCCCGCTTGTTATTGACAAGCCAAAGCCATTCTATTCTCACTCAACAGTTCCCAAGGATCAGCCAGACGTCTGGTTTGAACCCAAATTCGTATGGGAAGTCAAGGCTGCTGATCTCACTCTTAGCCCGAGATACAGTGCCGCAAGTGACGAGGTCATGGGCAACACTGGTGGTTCTACAGCCAAGGGTATCTCGCTGCGTTTCCCACGGTACATCAAGGCGAGAGATGACAAGAAGCCGGATCAAGCTACGACTACAAAAGCAGTGGCAGAAATGTACCGAAGACAAGAGAGTGTTACAAAGGATGCAAGCAAGGGAGCTGTGGATGATGACTTTGAATATTGAAGTCAGTATCCTAACTCATATTTATCACTTATTACCTAGCTAGCTTGATAGGCGAATGACACGAAAGGATTGAAGTACGAAATTTGAAAACACCCTCTCCCCCTTGTTTTCCCCGTTTTCCCATAAATGACATACAACACCTATAATAAAGAGTGCATACCAAAAGGAGAGACAATGGTAGAGAAACCCCGTCCCGTATACACGACATTGAAGATAATGATAAACGAACAGAACCACGCCTTAAGCTTATTTATACAAGTTCTAAGGAAAGCGCAGGAAAACCACCACAGCAATAAACTGGAATAAAGCATGTGAACTCAGAGAAAAGGGTATTCATATAGGCGAAAACGTAGTGAATAGAAGCTAGAATAGAGATGGGTAGAGGTAAGAAGGAAAATAAGAGCCTACTCGCCATATTTCCTCTTAGCTCCAGCTCCGTTGGGAATACCGTTATTCATCCCTCTTCTCCTGGCAGCTTCTTCTTCCGCGGCTTGAGCTTGTCTCTTCTTCCATGCAGCTTTGATCGCAGGCGCAGAGTTAATTAGCTCCTCTTCGCAGACCCGGTCTTGGATACTCTGAAGCACCTTCTCCACGGTCGAAATATGGTTTGCATCCGCCTTGTCGTCTCTGAACCGCATGTATCGCCATCTGCCTTGTTCATCCTGTATGCACTCAACGATGGTGTCATCAAGGGGTTTTTGCAAGGCCTTCATCCCCTCCCATTCAGACTCAGTGAGATACATGGTTCCAAAATGGCGGTACTCTCCCCTATTATGCAATATGAAAAGGTGGCATGTTGGAATAGCATCGTAGTCGGGGTACGTTTCCGTTATTCCATCTGCTTCATCCTCTGAGTCTGGTTCTATTGTAGGGAACTCTAGCCTTAGACGGAAATCAATGCTGTTTTCCTCTGGTGGCTTCCATTTCAGCGTATGTTCGTCCGTTCCAATCTTGTATGGCGTGCTGCGACAGGTGAAAATCAGACCGTCGTTGCCATGTATCTTCTTCACCTTGGGAATGATCTCTCGAAACATCATTTCGATACCGTAGCTGAACTGTGTGGATTTATCCTCCACAGCAAAAATCCGGTGTTTCTTCTCCTCGGGGAATTTCTTATACATGGCGTTATACGGCTTGAGGACTTTTTCTTTAAAATATGCCAGCCGTTTGTCTAGTGTTCGATGCATCAGACTTGTACCGTCGAGAACCAGGCAGTCAAAAACCAGATATTTCAACTGTTCCGTCCCATCCTCGTAGGTGTCGTTAACCAGCTCGCCATCCACCAGCGTGTCCACATGGAAGCTCTGGAAGGTATCGTCATCGGGCATGGGGAAATGTAGGCCAGGTATGAATCTGTACTCATTCTTGCGATTAATCAGGTAGTGAATCTCCGGGGTGTCTGAGTCCGGATCTCCTCGCGCAAAGTACATCAGACATCGTATCCCGTCCGTCTTCTCGCATACGTAGTAGTCTTTCTCTTGTAGTTCACGGATATGATGTGATGCGAAACTGACTGGTTGCGCACCAGGGAAGGATAGCGACGAACGACCCAGAAGATGTGCGACTTCTCGCCGGAACTGGTCAGCAAGATGTGCCTCTGCTTTTATCCCGATCGCATCGATATCAGGAACGGAATTCCCCATGGCCTCTGAGAGTAGAGTGATGCGCCGGAGAGGATCGAAGGAAGGACTTTTTGAAGCCACGACCGTCTCGCGACGTGGCGCTGATAGAGGTGTGGTTCACAGGCGAGTTAGAGTCGTAAAGCCGCTCTCTCTTTTCCTTATGAGAAGCTCTGGGTAGGCTGTACGAAGCTGGTAGCTATGGTTGTTTGTGGTTGTTCGTGGCTGGTTTTGACGATATTTTAAGAGTTGGCGATGGTTGACTTGAAAGGGAAAAAGTGCAGGCAACCAACAGTTTTTTGCGCGGGGAGTTCGACTTTTTAGCACTAGACGGTTGACACAGCTATTACATGTCCCTACAGGCGGATGGTAAGTGTTGATACAGGGGGGAATAGTGTAAGATTGAACTATTTTTGCATTCATGAATATTCATACATCTAACATCTCGAAGGGGTATCATATAGAGCCTCATCCAAAAAGTATTGCACCAAAGTCCAAAGTAATGAAAAGACACCCTCGCCGTCCAAATTGCTCCAGATGATAACCAAGCCGATGCAGGCCAAAACGCCGTGTTAAGGTGAACGAAAGAATATTATCCCAAAGATGGTCAAGAAGCCGTGACTGGTTTGACCGGCACTCCCGCCTGGGCTGTCCGGTTTTGAACAGCTTGCTGTGATAGAGAAGACTTCCTAGAGCCGTCTTGCGGCTGTTGTATGGAGATATCTGCAGTGTTACCGGCTCCAGAAGACGCAAACGGAGGCGACTCTGACCGGGAGAACAGACTGCGTCCAGAGAAGATGGAATCTCCGGAGAATAGTCCTGCTCCGCCGCCACCGAGGGCCTGAGAAAACATTTCCTTCATCCGTATGAGATGGTACTTGCGCTGGGTTGACATGAGTGGGTGAGTAACGAGTGGTTGTGGACGAGATCGTGCCAGCCCAGCCATGACTGCATCCTTTTCCTCGTCTGAGTCGATGGGTCCGTTTCCGTCGATATCGTCGTGGATGGGCGCGTTGGCATCGATAGCGGCTTCTATAAGGGAGGTTAGTACCTACACCATGTATACATCGATAAAAGCAGTCAGTAGGTAAGAACATACTCTGCTGGCGAGCCTGGTTCTTCTTCTGGTACGCTTGCAGCAGCATGTCGTAGGGCAGAGACCGTCCGGGAACCGCTCTCTTTGCACCCATAGAGTGACTCTTGCACGTCAACGATCTCGCACACTGAGCTCCATTTGGAAGAATCACACCACACTGCTTCTCAACGTCTACTGGTCCCTTGGGCTTTGGCACTTTCGGCTTCGGCTCGTCTTTCTTTTTCTTCTTCTTCGGTTCCTTGTCCTCGTCTACGTCGACTTTCCTCTTCTTCCCCTTCTTTGCATCATCGGCAGCACTCTTCTTCGCGCTCTTCTGGCCCTTCATGGCAACGACTTCTCCCTCTGCATCTTCATTGCCATCCTTATCCACCGGCTTATCCTTGGTTAACTTGGCTTCTCGAGCCTCTTTCTTCTTCCGAGCCTTTTCCTGCTTCGCTTTTAAACATGCACGTATATGCTCTGCTGCCGACTGCTTAAGGGCTGGTTTCTTGCAGTGCTTGCATATCACCGTCTCGAGCTTGGTTTCTCTCGGTTTGCCAGTAGGGAAAGCTGCCATTGTGCTGGAATCCATTTCTGGTAGTATGGGCGACGAAGAGCCTCGCGAGTCTTGTTCATCTTTGGAGTCTGCAAGATATCAGCAAAGAAGACTAGTGTAGATAAGTCTCTTATTTCCCAGGCCAAGGTGAAGAGACAGTGAAGTCAAAGAGACATACTCTGCTCCGTAAGGCCATTTAGCAGCTTCGCGGACGGCTTCTTCACTTTGACCTTCGACTTGAAGTCCTTTTCCTTGAACTTGTATCCAGAAGCATCGACAAAGCTGGGATCAGAACTCGCAGGCAGATTTAATACTAAATAAACCAGAAGCCACAAGTGACCGTCAGCCCATATCCTTCAGCATACAGTATAAAATCATCCTTAACCGCTAGTTATGACGCAGTTTGGGGGGGAGGTAAGAATGCCATCCATACCTTTTCCGCCAGCGCCATTTGAAGTCATCATGCGTGAGAGGTCGCAGGACTTGTCCACAACTTATTCCGACTATCCTTCGTCTTTATTTCTCTGGAAGATAAACTTGATCACAGCTTGTCTTTTCTTCTTTTCTTGTTTTTTGCTTGTCGGTGCGAGTTTGGTTTCTTCTTCGATGTTTAAGCCAAAAAGCCGCGATGATATCACGTGAATGCCATATATTTACGAGAAAGGGGCGAAAAAACGCAGACGAATAGATGGAATATATCGTAGATAACCGAGATAGCTGCTATAATCAATATATACGTGGTAGGCTGCTACGGAGGAGGTTAAGCCATTGTTCGGGGCGACGTTGTGCCTGTATTCATAAACATCAACTATTTTCTGCGTAAAATGATTCGTAGCTCATTTCTTTTCCATTTGATCAAAGTACTTTTCCCAGCCAATCTCTCTCATCTTGACTCCCTTGACGTCGAGGTTCTCGGTCTTTGCGGCCTTTGCATACTCCTCGACCTTCTGGCGCAAGGCTCCGTTGAAAGCACCAAGTATTCTGGCAGCCAAAAGAGCGGCATTTATGCTGTTGTTGATTCCAACCGTTGCAACAGGGACACCTACAACACACGTTAGCATCGACTTAACTGGACCAAATTAGCAGATACGTACCTCTAGGCATTTGCACGATACTATACAAACTATCCACACCATCCAGCGCACTTCCTTTGACGGGTACGCCGATGACGGGGAGGGATGTGTGTGCGGCGGCCATTCCAGGTAGATGAGCAGCACCACCGGCAGCAGCAATAATCACCTTGATGCCACGGGATGCAGCTGTGGCTGCATACTCTGCCATATACTCCGGGGTGCGGTGAGCGGATGTGATATCGACTTCCGGCACGATGCCAAAATACTCTTGTAGCAGCTTCAAGCCCGGAACAAGGGTTTTCAGGTCGCTGTCGGACCCCATTATAACTCCCACTGTAGGCTGAGGCTTTAGCGACGCTGATGGTTCAGTTGCTGATTTACCGTTGACATAGTCGATCAGCGGCTGTATGATCGTCTCTGCTTCATGCATCGTCGGGGCTGTCACGGTTATATGACCCATCTTACGCCCTGGCCTAGCGTTCCCTTTACTGTATAGATGGACGCTAGCATTCGGTATTGAGAGCGCGTATCTGCCAATGTCTAGATGTGAGTCTGGAGCTGATCCACCAAGAATGTTCAGCATGATTGACGGCTGTCGTAGCTGCAAGCTCTGTGGGGGGATGGGCAGGTCGAGAATGGCCCTGAGGTGGGTATCAAATTGAGAGAGGCTGCATCCTTCGATTGTGTAGTGTCCAGAATTGTGGATTCGGCTGGCAAGCTCGCATAATAGAAGAGAATCGTCTTCCAGTAGGAACATCTCGACTCCAAAGGCTCCCTTCCCCTCAAAGGCAGCAACCGCATTTCGGGCAAGTTCTTGAGCTTTTTCGTTTATCTTCTGAGAGACGCCTCGTGCTGGTGCATAGACGAGCTTGCATATCGAGTCTTCCTGGACAGTCTCCACTGTAGGGTATGATAGAACAGTATCCTTTGTCTTGATAACAATGACTGCGAGCTCCTATACGGGCCTTAGCTTATCTCCGTAACAGCCCATAAAAACAAGAAGGAAAAGAAGGGTTGCTACCATTCTGAACTTGGCCCATTTCTCTGCATAAAGGGGCCTCCCTTTGAGTGCCTCCAATGCAGGAGATATATCCGACTCCCCTTTTACCGTATAATTGCCTAGATGTAGTAAGTTAATAAGCGTTGGCATTAAAAGACAAGGAATCAGCATCCAGTATCTACCTCTCCCATCATACGCTCCAGTCTTTGATTTCAACATGAACGGATATCCAAACTCCTCTCCGATCTTCGCTAATTCCTCCCTGCAGTTCTCCCTGATTTCCCGATACTCCGCCTGAGGGATGTTGAACTTGGCCAGATGCTCCTTTTGCGCATACTTGTCCTGAATGATCCGGATGCTCTTCCAGCTCGGCTCGACCTGGACCAGAGACTCAACTTCCTCGAGGGCAAAGGTATCGACATGTTCAATCTCAGCAGTCAATACATCGCTCACCTCGGCCAGCTTACGAACAGCCTCCGGGTTCATAAACGAGCCGGTTACGTGGGTATCGTGTGCACTGATCTGTTTTGCTGGCGAGCCCTCAGCATCGAGTATGTTCATCTGGATGTTCAGGCGGTTTGCAGACTCCATCAACATACGGCCCAGCTGGCCGCCGCCTAGAACACCCACTCTTGCTGAGTGCACCATTGTCTATATCTATGAAGCCTTTTATATCGAATACACAGCAAAGTAAAGTAATTCAAACGAAGAAACAAAATCTTTTTATTTCTTTTTTTATTTACTTTTCTTATATTTTTTTCCCGCCAGATGGTCACGTGGTGTTATAAAAAAGAAAAACTTCGACTTTTTCGTAACGACGAAGTTGATATCAGAGTATTTTGTATGGATGTTGTTGATACTGTTGATGCGATGATACGCTCGGGGAGTGACTGAGAAGAACTGCCAGGCTTTGTATAGAAGTTCTAGTAGTGGGCTCCGGAGAGCCTCTCCATCATGATAGCCTAGAGTCACATATCTACCATCTTCTATTCAAGGCAGAGGCTGCTATTGTTGGTTAACGAAATGACTTTAGCACATGCTGGTGATAACCTTGACAGGCTCTAGTGGGAGGATCCGTTGCTATAGACGGCCAGGTGCAGCCTGTATATACATCATTCTCGGCTGTTGCGTATCGATTGTCCATGTAGAGGGTGCCATTCTACCTGGTTGGGTAGCTTTTGAAACGAGATATGAACTTGATTTGGTTACAGTTGAGAGGCAAATGCTCAAAGGCATTCGAAATCTACGACTAGTGACTTAAGTATAAATACCATATATCTCACACAGTTGAACTGAAGATAGTATCAATCACTAGATGAAGAGACGTCCTGGTCCTGGTCCACCCTTGTTTGACGGATAAGTTCCATCGTAGCCTTCTTTGCCTTGAGCTGGGGGTTATGGCCATTCCAAAGAATCATCCCAAGAGCATAGGTATAGGGCGACATTTCCATAGCATTCAGGCCGTTTACGTTTAACAAAGTAAAGTCTGCGCCGCGTTGCATCAATACACCGATGGAGTATATGTAACGTCTCCGGATGGCGTGCATAAGAGGCGTCTCAAGCCTTCGATCCTGGGCGTTAATATCGGCACCTATGTTTAGGAGATCCATGAAAATGTCGGGCATCTTTTTGATGATGGCGTAATGGAGGGGAGTTCGACCATTATTATCCTTCGCTTCAGTATCGGCACCATACTCGTCGACAAGGGTGGCGACGAAATTGGTGTAGCAGAGGCGCGGACAATGCAGGGCCGTCCGTCCTTTACCATCTGCCAGATTCACCGAAACACCAGACCGTATGAGCGCCCTGAGGACGGGCATAGCGCCTGTATATGCGGCCATATGTAAGGGTGTCATTCCATTTCGGCAGCGGTGGTTAGGATCTATTCCGTTCTTAAGAAGCATTTCTGCCAACGAGACATCTCCAGAGCGGGCGGCAATATGGAGGAGGTTGTGGCCACCGGGGTCAGTCCAGGAATTGATACAGAATCCATCGTCTACCAACGCTTGAATGACATGTGTCACCCTGTTGACTGTGGCAAAGGAAACTAAGCTCCTTTGACGTCGCTCATTTGGCCCCGGGCCCCGACTTTGTTGTGTGTCTAGATAGTTAGCAAACGCGCGTATAACCTTCATCCTATCCCAATCTCGATAGAATACGACCCAATAGAACATATCTCCGATTGTTACAGGTTCATCGGTACACCTCCACACTAAATCTGCAAACGTTCTAGAGGGATGTTGCTTCAGAACCTCCTCTACAGATACACATCCTCCCTGGCTTCGTAGATATCGGACAACATCCTTCTTAAGCCCTGATTTCTGCGCCATCATAAGAGGGGTTTTCTCATCAAAGTTGATAGCATTGATATCAGCACCGTTCTCTACCAACAGTCTGGTTGCCTCAAGTTTGGCGTGCCCGGCCGCAAGATGAAGTGCAGTGTTTCCGGTCTTTCGGCATCTGAGATTGATCCGACTCATAAGGAGGCTGAGGATATTTGTAGCACCGTGATATGCCGCCATATGGAAGGCAGTGGTATATGTCCGGTTTTCACGGCTGAGTGGCCGGGTTTTGGCGCCACCATATCGGTCTATGTAGCGTCGAACGATGGATTCACTCCCTCGGTGGATGGTGATTGTAAGTGCAGTCCGAATCGGGACTATCTTGAAACTACCGTAGCCGTCTTGCTGCTGAAGTAGAGTGGCATACTCCTGGCGAGAAATGCTAGAAGTCCGTCGGCGAATAGCGCTAGTGAGATGACGGCTTCCTGTAAGCTTTATGCTGTAGTAGTCAACGACGGGTATAAATGATATAATCAGATCGAGAATCTCGAACGGCAAGCTTTCTATCGTTGGTGAAGGCATCTTTATACGCCTTGGATTCCAAGAATATCACAAGCTGAAGAAGACAATTATATCTTATATAGGCTGCAATCCAAGGCTGCAGCGGCTCAAGTGGCTTGATCGGCCGCAAACCCACCAGCCATACTGCAAGGATTCACCCAATAATCTATCAACAGGTCAGTTTTGTTCCATTTTCGTATAGAGCGTTCCATCTTGGAATCTTGAGCTTTTGACTTTACCGATGAAGCGATGCCCTAAAGATAGAAGACCTTGAGAAACAGAAATAATGTTTCAAATGACATTCGAATGCAGTTGTTACTAGGTCTGTTGCTCTGATGATCCGAAAAGTTCATCCAAGACGGCTCTGCACGCAAATTTGTACTAAATCATATACTCGATGTTTTAAGAATCCATCGGATGGGTAAAGGCGTATAATAAACACCCTACATCAATGGGGCCAAAAAAAAAGAAAGTAAGGTCATACCAGGAATCGAACCAGGGTTACCGGAATTTGAGATATGATCAGAATCCGATGTGCTAACCGCTACACTATACGACCGCTTATTGGAGGGTTGGAGTATCGACTGCTTCAATCTGTACAGGGTCACATTTTCATTTGAACCAACGATATCGATCATGCATACAGATCGTGCATGAAGAGTTCGCTTTTTGTTCGGCTCGCTGCATGTCGAAGTTTTTCAGCGTGAAAAGAAGGAAAAAGCGAAGTTCAATGTAGGGCTGAGGTGTATACGGGTCACCTGACTAGTTCCTTGCCAAAGTCTCTAGTAGCCGCGCTAAAGTATAAATGAGATTAGATAATACTAAGCCGAGGCTAAACTTAGAAGATGCAAGGGAAGTTCGGTTGCAAGTAGATATAAACAGTTGATCCTTTGATATATATATATATCTTATTACTTCTCATCTGTTTGTCTTGTTCAGCTTGGCACCCATGTCTGGTCCGACTGAGCCGAGCTCTGAGAAGCTCACCGAGCGGGAAAAGATGTTACGGGGAGAGCTATACACCGCATTTTCACCCGATTTGATTGCAGAGAGAGCAAGATGTAAAGCTGCGTGTGAAAGATATAATAACGCAGGCGAAGTAACCCGTAGAAGACGCGTGGAGCTCTGGAGGGAGTAAGTTGTTTCATTTTACTACTTCAAACTGACAGTCTGTTCCCGATACATGTCTGCTCATGTTGATATTGACGCGCCTTGTTAGCATCGTTTGTGATAAACGGCCTATGCCGCCGCCAGCTGCGGACCAGGAAGCAGATGATGCTCTCTTTGAAGATGACCCATGGATAGAGGCACCCATACGGGCAGATTATGGTTACAACTTCAAGGTCGGCGAGGGCGTCTTTATCAATTTCAACTGTGTTGCACTAGATACCTGTCTGGTCACCATTGGTGCAAGGACTCTATTCGGGCCAGGTGTCAACTTGTATGCGGGCACACATCCCTTGGACCCTGCTGTCAGAAGGGGGACGAAGGGACCCGAGTATGGTAAAGAGATCCATATCGGTGAAGATTGCTGGATAGGCGGAAACGTCGACATTTTACCAGGAGTGACGATTGGTAGGGGTGCAGTTGTTGGTGCGGGAAGTGTTGTAACAAAGGTAAGCTCCAGCCATGCTATTTATAACCTATACATATAGGGTTGGTGATGGGCTAACCGTGCATAGGATGTCCCAGCCTTTCATGTTGTTGCAGGAAATCCAGCGAGGATCATCCGCCGCGTAGAAACCGAGTTAGATACATCACGTACAAAGAGCAGCGACGCTGCCAAAGAGTAGAGGTTTGCAAGCTACATATTGGACTATTGAACATTAAAGGAGGACCTTGTCTATAGATATACATCCCATTCGATACAGATGGTGTTCAGGATAGATAGTTGCAAGGGGCATGTAAAGTGAGCGTTTGCATATCAACAATCACATTATATAGGGGGCTGAACATTCTCTCGCACATAATCAACAAAAATCCTAGCGGGCGGTCCCTCTTCTACTCCTATCACACCAATCCGAGGCAAGCCGGCGGCATCTGCCATTCTTGTTTCAGCATTCTTAGACAAGTAGACCAGCCTAATATTGCTGTCCCCATTGTACCGTTGTATATCTGATATTCGCTTAACAGCAAAAGCAAGTGGCTCGGCCACTGGAGTAGGGACTGTTGACCGACAAATAAAAACCACTGCTAACTTTCGTAACCCTGGCTTCTCTGTGGCTTCTTGCTCTGTTGCTGGATTTTTGGTATCAAGGCTTGCCTCACCGAGTGCCTCGAGGCATTTCATAGTAGAGTTGAAGCCTATAGTAACATGTTTCAACACCTCCGGCTCAATAGAAGATGAAGGCGCCTGAGCTGAAGATTTTTCTCCATCTTTGGCACCGGAAGCAGCGACATTGCGTAGTTGTGACTTTTTCCATCGTCTGCCTTTCGATGGTTTTGTGTTTTGTTCCCGCCATATACCTATGGGGTATAATAACCTGGTGAATTCGTAAGTGGCGGAGTTTTTATAATTTTGATAATTGACGTGCTTCATGAGTAGAATTATATACAGGCGTACCTATATAGAAGGTCTTCTATTGTTTCCTGATGCTCACGAGATAGCTCCGTCCTATACACCGTTAATGCAATGCATTTCCTTTGGTTTTTTGAAGACAACTTCCTACCTCGAAGCCGAAAATCGATCTTTGCTCATCCTTTGCATCTGATTGTGTTGTACTTCAATCATTAGATTGTCGATCTGCTCGTATATTTTGACCTTACTATAGAAGAAAAAAGAGGCCGAGCACAGCAGGCAGAGCCTCTCTTAATCTTCCATGTACAATACTCAGAAAGGTCCAATATATCGTAATTGATAAGTCCCCCTTACTAAAATTAACCTGAAGCTTAACCTGCACCTCGCCAAGCGGCTAAATAACCAAGGGTCAAATGTAATGCTTAGTCAGCTCCTACCCGTATATGCTTGTAGATTTTTCATCCTTGTATATACGCTTATTAAGCTCACTAATATAATTAATTTAGCTAATTTACGGAGCGAAGCGAAGTATATTGTATTCCAAAAAGTGGATATATAGAAGGGGTCAAATGTGCGTATTTGTGGGTCTGCTGTAAATTACGTGATTGGTTGAATTTTGAGCATTTGATTGGATACTTGCAACCTTGCATGAGTAGTGGCTTGGCAGCTTAGTCATCTTACTTCATCAAAATATTTGAATAGTAATGCTTAATCATCAACATGTTGAATGGGTGCTTAGTCATCGACATGTTGGATAGATGCTGAGTCATCAACATGTTGGATGGGTGCTGAGTCATCATCTTGGTCATCAAGTCACGTGATCTTTTTTGAATATCGATATTGAATACATTCGCTCCATTACTTATAGATAGCTCTGCTAGCTATAGGAGAAAGCTTAGGCTTTTGACCTAGTACGTTGTTATATTTATAACGCTGCTGTTACGTTGACACTACGTTGCGCCACGGAATACCGATATTAGTTGAGCAACGGTCGTAGTACAAATTTGTTGGATCAACGTTGTTCCGGGATTCCACGTGATCATTACGGTGAGTCAGCGGTTGGATAATCCTACCAAATCTCGGTATAGAGGGTAGTGTTAGTCACGTGCTCAATCTGGTGGACACATAACTCTGTTAGTAAGCACTTCTCGCTCTTGTCGGGTTTGGCATAACACTATCTCTATTTAAGTCCCTCTTTTAAAAATACTCTAATAAATTAAATAAATTAGCTAAAAATATCAGACTTAGCGCTAATTATAATTAGTTAGCCTACCTAACTATGCTAGTGGATAACTAATCAAGCCTTGATATTAGTTTTAAATCTTAGCACCCAAAGGTAACCATTAAGTGGGTGTCAAAATTCAGCTTTTTAACTTGGGTGGGTTTAAAAGAGATATGGGCGTGGTTTCTTGGCGGTAAAACCTATTAGGGGTCGATTCCCACCCATACCGCCCATACGGAAGTCTAACTGCAGTATATATCAGCAGTACTCCAGCAGCCATTCCTTGAGGGCCTTAATATCAGAACATTCTAGGAATAAGGAACTCTTTATGTCGAGCGATAACTCGTCGCGTAGCTTCTCGGATAGCACCAACGACATGAGCGAGTCGACCCCTAGCTCCACAAACGTGGCGTCGTCCTGGAGCTGGTCTGTAGTGAGACCAGTCTCACGGCTGATGAGTTTCATGCAGGAGCAAACAATACCTTCAGAGACGGGATCGCTAGGGCTGCTCTTGGATACCACGGGTGCCGCCTCCGCCGCTAGTGCTGCGATTGTTATCTCTTTCATAGGTTGAGCCCCGGAAGCAAAGGGCTTTGCAACTGAAGAATCACCCTTGGAGGCTTGAGTAACCGCCGATTCGGGCTTGACCATTGCAGTCGTTGTTATAGTCTTGCCAGCATGTGCAGGTGCTCCAGATGTGACTGCAGACAGACTGAAGAAACGATCCATTAGGGTCCGTGGTACGCGGCGGAACTTCATTGTGCGCAACATGGCCACTACCTCCCCATCCTGCAAAACGTACACATCGCCGGCAAACATGTTTTTCAAGGCGTTGTTCTCATCTTTACCGCCACACTCACTGGCCATAGGGCTCATGCGAACGTAGCTGCGGAACTTGTCGCCAGCCCGGAACCGTCGCAACATCCGGCAACTGCCCCATCCGGGAGTGACATAGAAGAAATCCCGTGTGTTTGAGGCGTCACTGCCGTTGAGTACTAAGCCACCGACGTGAAAGATGCTGTCGATGCAATGTGGCGGCGAGTGCCAGATGCCGCCCTTTGTAATCCTGGAGGCATCGCCGAGCGACACATCGGCAACAGCTTCAAAGTCTTGCATCACGACAGACTGCATACCACGGTAGGTCTCGGAGTAGTCAACAACATTGCGGAACAGATTGTACGCCATGTTGCGACTTAGACGGTTGGCCCCGCCTTCGCCGGTTGCTGCAAGACGGTCCAGCTCATCGATACGTGACTGTACAAGATGCGTGACGTGACTCCATTCCCGCTGCCAGGTTTTAGGATCTTCATAGAGGACGGTACAGCTTGCGAACGGAGCATCTGCGCCTGTGTCGTTAGCCTCAACATGGTGCCAAGTCACCGTCGTCGTCGTCGGGTCGGCTAGCTGACATTCCGCCCTGACTCGAATGAGGTGTGGTGTTGACTTGTCTGTTGAGACGACCTGGGCATGGAGTACCTCCATGTCAACAATGTTCATGGCAACCTCACCGTCGTGGTCAGAAACAAGCCGCTTGTAAATGTATTCGCCAACTGTCAATGCCATGTCGGCCCAAATGGACTGAATTCATACAAGATACGTCTGTCGTTAGTTTTTGAAAGTTTGACGGTCAAGCGAAGGACAAATACACTTACACTAGTTGCAACGCCAAACCCGTTCATATTGTGTCCTTCAACGGATGGGAAGAGTGAAGGATGCTTCAGATCTGAAAGAGTCTCGACCTCAGCCTTGGCTTCCTCCGTATACACCTTGTCTAGGAGAATATTTTGGATGGATGACGTTTGAAACGTTGATGACAAGTTTAGTGGTCTTTCTTTACCCTGAGGCGACTGTATCTTGGGATACGCCTTGTCTAGCGTCCAAGTGCCAACATACGGAATCCAATAGTTTTTTTCATTCCATCGGTAGGAAGGTAGAAGAAGCATTTGGTGTGTCTTTTCAAACGGCTTGAACCACTCATTGGGAGAGATACGCACGCCTAGTCGATATAAGGCAGCTATAGTGGTCCCCATAGTGGTCCAGTTATCCTCCTTCCTTCGGATAGAAGCAAAGACGGCCGTACCTGGAGACCAGTTGCGAACGAAGGTATTGCAAATAGGATGAGGCCCTACTTCAAGCCACACAGCATTGATATCAGCGACTCCAAGATCTCTGGCGGCATCGAGGGCATCGACGAACTTGACTGGCTCGCGCGATGCACGACGCACATACTGGGCGCCGATAGTCTTTCCGTCAAAAACACATTCACCAAGCAGCGGTGAAATGACGGGGAGCTGTGGGGGCTTGAACGTGACATGTCGTGCCTTCTCTTCAAACTCATCTAGAATGGGATCCATCTGCGACGTGTGGAATGCATATGGAATATCAAGTACAACAGTCTTGATATTCTCCTGTTGTAGCCGCTTATTGATGCCCTCGATATGATCAATATGCCCACTGATGACTACATCCTGCGGGCCGTTTATGCACGAAAGCTCGTAAGCCATACCAGAACATGTTTCCTCAATAGTCTTGACGCTTGCTCGTACTGAGAGCATGACATGGGTACTTGGGTTGCACTTGGATTCTATGAGTGAAGCTCGAATACCCACGAGGAAGATGGCGTCCACAGTTGATAGAACCCCGGCCATGACAAATGCAGCGTATTCACCAAGGCTATGGCCGATGACAGCGCTGGGGTGTACGCCAAGCAAGTTCCAAAGCCGCCCGAGAGCAATTTCGGTTACTAGGATTGAGAGTTGGGTGATGATGGCTGAAGGGTCGGTCTCTTCATGTTGGCTTGATCCAGATAGATAAGGCTCGACAGAGGGGAACCCCAGTCGCTGGACGAGACAATCCAGTTGATGGACTTCAGTTCGATAGAATGGCATGTCGCGATAGAGTTGGGTCCCAATTGACTTGTAAAAGGCTCCCTGACCCGTAAACATCATCACGACAGGGGGGATAGTTGATGAAATGGATTTAATCTCCCCTATTTCCTCGAGAGACGACTCCAACCAGCTTATCGCGTGCGGCACTGATGTCACGGAGGCCGCAATTCTCATCGAGTGGTGCATGCGACGGGCGAATAGCGTGTATGAGAGGTCTCCCAGATCTGTGTCTAGATGGCCCTTCAAGAACTGAAGTAGAGATTCAGCGTTTGCACGGAGGGAGTATCTGCTCTTGGCAGATAGAGAGATGATGTGTGCATCGCGGTTGTCTATGCCTACCAACTGTCGAGGGGGTGCTTCCTCGAGTAGAACAGAGGTATTGCCACCATGGGCTCCGAAGCTGTTGACAAGTGCATATCTCTTCTTGTTTCCTCTTGCCCATGGTGTAGGTTCCCAGGTAAGTCCTGTGTTGCGTTTCTCGATGTTCTTGAGCACAACGGGGTTCACATTGTCCTTGTCACCGAATTGTGGTGGGATCAACCCCTTCTGGAATATGAGGGCTGTCTTAATGAGCGAAGAAATACCTGCTGCAGCCTCACCGTGGCCAATGTTGGATTTGCAGGCGCCCAAGTGCAAGCGCTGCTCGGGCCGATGTCGAGAGGATACCGGGGCAAATACTGTTGTAACTGATTCGCTTTCAACCGCATCGCCAGCTTGGGTTCCAGTGCCGTGGAGCTCGACATAAGTCACGTCAAGGGGATTAACACCCGCTCTATGCATGACTTGTTTATAGTTCTCGATTTGGCTGCCAGCATGGGGGTGCGTAATAGAGATTGCATCAGCTGAGTGGTTTGTAGCTGCAGAAGATATAACAGCCAACACATTATCATTATCGGCCTCAGCATCCTCAAGCCGTTTAATAACAATAGAGCCGATTCCGTCTGAGCGGCAGTACCCATCGGCGTCCTTATCCCAGACCTTACATTGGCCGGTAAGTGATAGGAAGTGTCCTCTGCCCAAAGCACAGTAGTTGTCGGGGTTAGTAATGATGCTGAGCCCACCTGCCAGAACTGTGTCAGACTCTCCTGCCCACAGAGACGCGCAGGCAGCATGAACTGCGGCGAGGCCACTAGAACATGCGGTATCGATGTTGAAACTAGGTCCACTAAATTTGAAAAAGTAGTTAATTCGGCCATTGGCGAAGGCACGCTCTCCTCCAGGCACCGCGTACGTTCCATGATTCTGCCCGGCGTTGACTTCGCGCCAATCATCACCAGCTACTCCGTAGAAAGTACCGAACCGCTTGCAATTAGTTGATGGCGTCCGGTTTGGTGAGAAGCCAGCCATTTCGAGCGCTTCATACGCTGTTACAAGCGCGAGACGGTGCATCGGATCTGTTGTTTCTGCCTGCTGCCTAGTCAGCCATACTCAGGCCCGTAGTAGATGGGGATTGTCTTACCTCTCGTGGAGACATATTAAAGAACGCGGCATCAAAGAATCCTGGGTTGTCGATAAAATTTCCATAAGGTGTTTGTGTAGAGTTTGGCGTTACGCCAGTCGGGTCAAAGTGTGTCTCTAGGTCAAACCTATCGGATGGTACTGTTGTATGGACGTCTCTCTTGTCCATGAGTAGGTCCCAAAACTGTTCTAGGTTGTTGGCACCACCGGGAAGGCGACATGACATACCTACAATAGCAAGCTTGGAGTCGCGTACTGACGTCGGCTTGCAGTATGCCAAGCCATCCTCGGCCGTCCAGTTAATAAGGTCGTGTTCCTGAAGAGATATTTGGCTGAGCTCGACCTGTAAGGTTGTGATTACCCCCTTAGCGATGTTTGACATGCGAAGCTGTAGGAAATGGCATTGAGAAGCGGATGACAGGGAATTAACAATGCCATCCGTGAGCGAATCTGTGTAGATAGAGCCAGTCAAGATCTCCGAAACCATAGCCTCCAAGAGTTCGCGGGAGTTGCTGGCTTGGAAATGCGTTCCATTCTGTGGGGAGAAAACTGGAATGACCACTTTCCGTAAGGTGACAGGTGACGGGTCTTCCCAGCGTACAATAGACTCGACGTCTGCAGTATTGTACAGATGAGAAGCGTGGCATAGCCCACTATACACTGGAAGAGGGGCGTGTTTCGAGTACCGGAGGCGATTAGACGAAAGGAACGCCCGCTTTAAACGTGATGGAGGCCCTGTCACGCTGACTGAATTCTTGTCTGCAGCACTAATAAATACCTTGCAAATCTCGGGGTTTGCCTGTGGAGGTGTAAGGGAGAAATTATCAGCACTGCTGCCTCAAGATCGGTGACAATGTATTTGCTTACTGTCTTGAAGTTGTAGTTATCGAGCTCCTGCTGTATCTCGTCCACCCCCATCCCTGTCACTACGTAGACCCAGCTTTCCAATTTTCCGTCCGTAACCCTCGGCTCAAGAAGCTGTGAAACCCTTTCGACATGGACACCAAGCCTGAAAGCGCATCTAGCACACTCAGGGCCGGTAATAGTCAAGTCCGAGATGGAAGCCGACATGGATACGGCCGCGGCAGAGAACAGCCCTATGCTTAGCCCAGCTAGGTGTGTCCCAGGCTGGGGAAGCGTGTATGTGAGACCTTTTGATTCGTAATGCCTGATAACGCCGTGTCAACTGACGATTTCTTTGAACGGAACCGAATGACTTACCCTATTAGCATACCAATTTGCAAGGCTACCAAGAGAACACCTTCGAGTCCTGCAGCAAGCGAGCAGCCATGACCAGGACCATAGCTGGTATAATAAGCAGCGATAGCAGGGATGCTTTGAAACGGCGGAAGATCGTTACGAAGGTTATCAGGAAGCTTAGCAATCTCCTCCTTGACAACCACCGTGCACTCGGAAAGAAAAGTGGCGAGGTTTCTGAATCTGGAGTCGCGAGCTCGCTGTTGTAGAGTGGCAAACAAACCCTTGAGATCATCGTTGGGGAAGTCGTTGCTAAAGAAGAGAATTGTGTCGGTGAACTCATCCATTGTACTGGAAGTCTCGCCGGACATTGGCGTGGAGCTGCCATCTGGCAAAGTCCCCTCGGCAACGAGCATATCTACACGCCCGGCAAATGGTAATAGTCCCTTGAGGATATCAATATATGGACGGGCCGAGGGCGAGGGAACTCTAGCCCGTGGATGCAAGCGAATAAATAGAGGAAGTATAGAAAGAAGCGTATGGTAGCTCGATGATCTGAAGTTTCATCGTCTATCAATCGTGACACAACGACCATGATATATATACGTATGGCATCGGATGTACTCTGTCGAGATACTCGTGCCCAGAAACCAACACCGGGGACTTTGAGACATAGCTCATCCTGGGAAACCGTTGATTCTGTCGTACCCGTGGAGTCGGAGTCCATTGGACCGCGATGAGGAGAGTGGCAGCGTTGGCGCCTAGGCCTCACCCTGCGCCCCGAAGATGGCCCACGAGCCCGGAATCCGACTGCGGGTGTGGGCCATTTGAAATAACGGCCACAGATAAATATTTAACTCGAGATTGCATCGTCCTGGCCATAAGAACCCGCCAGCTCCAAGTCCGTCGGAGAATAATTCCTCTTGTCAATAATAACAATGAAGATAGGCATCATGTCGGCACAGCAGCCTCACCCGTACTACTGGCCCCTAATGGCCGCGGGCATTACGGCGACATCCTTCCTCGCCGGTGAGTCCAACAAGCCACGCCCAAGAGATAGAAGTCGGGAGTGTTATATCTATTTGCTGACACGGATATATATAAAGGAAACCAACTGAGCCTGTCTCATGTATCAATGGCGACAATCTCCGACGTGGAAACCAAGGCTATGATGTCCGAAGAAACTCGACTCGACCAGTTCAAAGTCATATTTCAACGCGGCATGCACCTCTGTCCGACATCCGCCATCTTTGCGGCCCTCTGCTATTTTGGAAACGCCGGTATCACAGCATATTACACCAAAGGGCCCCTTTGGCCTCTGCCGGGGCGAGTCGCGAAGCTCCTCCTACCAGGGGTGCTAGCGGTCGGTATCATGCCTTACACCATCGCCCTGATCGTCCCGCTCGAGGAAAAGCTGCTGCGTAAAGAGACATTGGGAAAGCCTGGCCAGACAGAGGCAGGTCTTAGAAAGTGGAATCGCCTGAACTATGCCAGGTCTTTAATTCCGTTCCTCAGCCTGAAT